>NW_027368351.1:0-50539 GCF_046119375.1 Phyllobates terribilis | reverse complement strand
GGCCACAATCCCCTCCAACTCTTCTCCACAGGACAACAAGCTCTCTTTACAGGGCCATAGCTCCCCTCCACAGGGCCAAATGCACTTTCTGCACGGCCACAGCCCCCTTTAGCTCTCTCCACAGAGACACAGGGCCCATCTGCAGGACACAAGCCCCCTCTTCAAGGCCAAAGGGCCTTTCTACATGGCCATAGTCATTTCCATAGGGCACAAGCCCCTCCAGCTCTCTCCACAGGGCAACGGACCCCTATACAGGGTCACAGGCCTTTCCACAGGGCCACAACACCTTCAGCTCTCTCCACAGGACCACAGGCTACTACCGGGCCACAGGTCTTTCCACAGTGCCACAAGCACCATCCAGCTCTCTCCACAGGCAATCATGTTGCACTTTTGCAACAAGAGTCAATTTTTGTTGCAGTTCGGCAACATTGGAGTCTACCCTGTTGCAAATCGGACACGAAGCTTGAAAATTTAGATGTTTACTGCAAAGGACTTCATAGGCCCCCATCTTACTCCAGAGCCTTCCACAGGCCCCTCCAGCACGCTCCACATGGCCTTTTCCACAGGCCACAACTCCATCCAGCTCTCTTTACATCGCCACATGCCCCTCTGCGGGGCAACAGACCCCTATACAGGGTCACAGGCCTCTCCACAGGGCCTCAACCCCTTCAGCTCTCTCCACAGGACCACTGGCTCCTTCTGCCGGGCCACAAGCATTTCCACAGGGCCACAATCCCCTCCAATTCCACAAGACAACAGGCTCTCTTTACAGGGCCATAGCTCCCCTCCACAGGGCCAAATGCACTTTCCACATTGCCACAACCCCCTCCAGCTCTCTACACAGAGTCATGGGGCCCGTCTGCAGGTCACAAGCCCCTTCATCAAGGCCAAGGGGCCTTTCTACAGGGCCACTGGCCTTTAAATAGTGCCACAACCTCCTCTGGCTCTCTCAAGAGGGCCACAGGCTCCTTCTACAGGGCAAGGGCCCCCTCCACAAGGCCAAAGGCCCTTTGCAAAGGGCCATAGGTCCATTCCACAGGGCCATAGTCATTTCCATAGGGCCATAACCCCCCTCAAGCTCTCTCCACAGAACCGCAGGCTCCTTCTACAGGTTTACAGGCATATACACAGGGCCACATCCGCCTTCACCTCTCTCCACAAGGCGACAGGGCCCTTTCACTGGGTCATAGGCCTTTCCATAAGGCCACAACCCCCTCTGTCTCTCTCAAAAAGGACAGAGGCTCCCTTTACAAGGCAACAGCCCCCTCCACAAGGCCAAAGGCCTTTTTCAAAGGGCCACAGGTCCCTTTCGCAGGGCCATAGGCATTTCCCCAAGGCAATAACCCCCTCCAGCTCTCTCCACAGGACCACAGGCTCCTTCTACAAGACTACAACCCCTTTGAGCTCTTTCATCAGGGCCACAGCCTCCTCCGCCCCCCTTTAATCAGTTAAAAGGGCTCAATTGAGTGACCACAACACCTTCAGCTCTCTCCACAGGACCACAGGCTCCTACTGAGCCACAGGACTTTCCACAGTGCCACAAGCCCCTCTAGCTCTCTCCACAGGCAATCATGTTGCATGTTTTTTACTGCAAAGGACTTCATAGGCCCAAATCTTACTCCAGAGCCTTTCACAGGCCCCTCCAGCCGGCTCCACATGGCCTTTTCCTCAGGCCACAACTCCCTCCAGCTCTCTTTACATCGCCACATGCCCCTCTGCGGGGCCACAGACCCCTATACAGGGTCACTGGCCTTTCCACAGGGCCTCAACCCCTTCAGCTCTCTCCACAGGACCACAGGCTTTTCCACAGCCCACAACTCCTTCCAGCTCTCACCACAGGGCCACAGCCCCTTCCACAAGGCTAAAGGGCCTATCCATAGGGCCACAGACCTTTCCACAGGGCCACAACACGCTCCAGCTCTCTCCACAGGACAAGAAGCTCTCTTTACAGGGCCATAGCTCACCTCCACAGGGCCAAATGCACTTTCCACACGGCCACAACTCCCAACAGCCCTCTCCACAGAGTCACAGGGCCCGTCTGCAGGGCACAAGCCCCTCTTCAAGGCCAAAAGGCCTTTCTACATTGCCATAGTCATTCCCATAGGGCACGAGCACCTCCAGCTCTCTCCACAGGGCAACGGACCCCTGTACAGGGTCACAGTCCTTTCCACAGGGCCACAACAGCTACAGCTCTCTCCACAGGCAATCATGTTGCATGTTGTTTACTGCAGAGGACTTCATAGGCCCAAACCTTACTCCAGAGCCTTCCACAGGCCCCTCCAGCCCGCTCCACATGGCCTTTTCCTCAGGCCACAACTCCCTACAGCTCTCTTTACATCGCCACATGCCCCTCTGCGGGGCCACAGACCCCTATACAGGGTCACATGCCTTTCCACAGGGCCTCAACCCCTTCAGCTCTCTCCACAGGACCACTGCCTCCTTCTGCCGGGCTACAAGCCTTTCCACAGGGCCACAATCCCCTCCAACTCTTCTCCACAGGACAACAAGCTCTCTTTACAGGGCCATAGCTCCCCTCCACAGGGCCAAATGCACTTTCTGCATGGCCACAGCCCCCTTTAGCTCTCTCCACAGAGACACAAGGCCCGTCTGCAGGGCACAAGCCCCCTCTTCAAGGCCAAAAGGCCTTTCTACATGGCCATAGTCATTTCCATAGGGCACGAGCCCCTCCAGCTCTCTCCACAGGGCAACGGACCGCTATACAGGGTCACAGGCCTTTCCACAGGGCCACAACACCTTCAGCTCTTCCACAGGACCACAGGCTCCAGCCCGGCCACAGGCCTTTCCACAGTGCTACAAGTCCCTCCAGCTCTCTCCACAGGCAATCATGTTGCATGTTGTTTACCGCAAAAGGACTTCATAGGCCCAAATCTTACTTCAGACCCTTCCACAGGCCCCTCCAGCCCGCTCCACATGGCCTTTTCCGCAGGCCACAACTCCCTCCAGCTCTCTTTACATCGCCACATGCCCCTCTGCGGGGCCACAGACCCCTATACAGGGTCACAGGCCTTTCCACAGGAACTCAATCCCTTCAGCTCTCTCCACAGGACCACAGACTTTTCCACAGCCCACAACTCCTTCCAGCTCTCACCAGAGGGCCACAGCCCCTTCCACAAGGCTAAAGGGCCTATCCATAGGGCCACAGACATTTCCACAGGGCCACAACACCCTCCAGCTCTCTCCACAGGGAAAGAAGCTCTCTTTACAGGGCCATAGCTCACCTCCACAGGGCCAAATGCACTTTCCACACGGCCACAACTCCCAACAGCTCTCTCCACAGAGTCACAAGGCCCGTCTGCAGGGCACAAGCCCCCTCTTCAAGGCCAAAAGGCCTTTCTACATGGCCATAGTCATTTCCATAGGGCACGAGCCCCTCCAGCTCTCTCCACAGGGCAACGGACCCCTATACAGGGTCACAGGCCTTTCCCCAGGGCCACAATCCCCTCCAACTCTTCTCCACACGACAACAAGCTCTCTTTACCGGGCCATAGCTCCCCTCCACAGGGCCAAATGCACTTTCTGCATGGCCACAGCCCCCTTTAGCTCTCTCCACAGAGACACAAGGCCCGTCTGCAGGGCACAAGCCCCCTCTTCAAGGCCAAAAGGCCTTTCTACATGGCCATAGTCATTTCCATAGGGCACAAGCCCCTCCAGCTCTCTCCACAGGGCAACGGACCCCTATACAGGGTCACAGGCCTTTCCACAGGGCCACAACACTTTCAGCTCTCTCCACAGGACCACAGGCTCCTACTGGGCCACAGGCCTTTCCACGGTGCCACAAGCCCCTCCAGCTCTCTCCACAGGCAATCATGTTGCATGTTGTTTACTGCAAAGGACTTCATAGGCCCAAATCTTACTCCAGAGCCTTCCACAGGCCTTTCCAGCCCACTCCACATGGCCTTTTCCTCAGGCCACAACTCCCTCCAGCTCTCTTTACATCGCCACATGCACCCTCTGCGGGGCCACAGACCCCTATACAGGGTCACAGGCCTTTCCACAGGGCCTCAACCCCTTCAGCTCTCTCCACAGGACCACTGGCTCCTTCTGCCGGGCCACAAGCATTTCCACAGGGCCACAATCCCCTCCAACTCTTCTCCACAGGACAACAAGCTCTCTTTACAGAGCCATAACTCCCCTCCACAGGGCCAAATGCACTTTCTGCACGGCCACAGCCCCCTTTAGCTCTCTCCACAGAGACAGGGCCCGTCTGCAGGACACAAGCCCCCTCTTCAAGGCCAAAGGGCCTTTCTACATGGCCATAGTCATTTCCATAGGGCACAAGCCCCTCCAGCTCTCTCCACAGGGCAACGGACCCCTATACAGGGTCACAGGCCTTTCCACAGGGCCACAACACCTTCAGCTCTCTCCACAGGACCACAGGCTACTACCGGGCCACAGGTCTTTCCACAGTGCCACAAGCACCATCCAGCTCTCTCCACAGGCAATCATGTTGCACTTTTGCAACAAGAGTCAATTTTTGTTGCAGTTCGGCAACATTGGAGTCAACCCTGTTGCAAATCGGACACGAAGCTTGAAAATTTAGATGTTTACTGCAAAGGACTTCATAGGCCTTCATCTTACTCCAGAGCCTTCCACAGGCCCCTCCAGCACGCTCTACATGGCCTTTTCCACATTCCACAACTCCATCCAGCTCTCTTTACATCGCCACATGCCCCTCTGCGGGGCAACAGACCCCTATACAGGGTCACAGGCCTCTCCACAGGGCCTCAACCCCTTCAGCTCTCTCCACAGGACCACTGGCTCCTTCTGCCGGGCCACAAGCCTTTCCACAGGGCCACAATCCCCTCCCATTCCACAGGACAACAGGCTCTCTTTACAGGGCCATAGCTCCCCTCCACAGGGCCAAATGCACTTTCCACATGGCCACAACCCCCTCCAGCTCTCTACACAGAGTCATGGGGCCCGTCTGCAGGGCACAAGACCCTTCATCAAGGCCAAGGGGCCTTTCTACAGGGCCACTGGCCTTTAAATAGTGCCACAACCTCCTCTGGCTCTCTCAAGAGGGCCACAGGCTCCTTCTACAGGGCAAGGGCCCCCTCCACAAGGCCAAAGGCCCTTTGCAAAGGGCCATAGGTCCATTCCACAGGGCCATAGTCATTTCCATAGGGCCATAACCCCCCTCAAGCTCTCTCCACAGAACCGCAGGCTCCTTCTACAGGTTTACAGGCATATACACAGGGCCACATCCGCCTTCACCTCTCTCCACAAGGCGACAGGGCCCTTTCACTGTGTCATAGGCCTTTCCATAAGGCCACAACCCCCTCTGTCTCTCTCAAAAAGGACAGAGGCTCCCTTTACAAGGCAACAGCCCCCTCCACAAGGCCAAAGGCCTTTTTCAAAGGGCCACAGGTCCCTTTCGCAGGGCCATAGGCATTTCCCCAAGGCAATAACCCCCTCCAGCTCTCTCCACAGGACCACAGGCTCCTTCTACAAGACTACAACCCCTTTGAGCTCTTTCATCAGGGCCACAGCCTCCTCCGCCCCCCTTTAATCAGTTAAAAGGGCTCAATTGAGTGACCACAACACCTTCAGCTCTCTCCACAGGACCACAGGCTCCTACTGAGCCACAGGACTTTCCACAGTGCCACAAGCCCCTCTAGCTCTCTCCACAGGCAATCATGTTGCATGTTTTTTACTGCAAAGGACTTCATAGGCCAAAATCTTACTCCAGAGCCTTCCACAGGCCCCTCCAGCCGGCTCCACATGGCCTTTTCCTCAGGCCACAACTCCCTCCAGCTCTCTTTACATCGCCACATGCCCCTCTGCGGGGCCACAGACCCCTATACAGGGTCACTGGCCTTTCCACAGGGCCTCAACCCCTTCAGCTCTCTCCACAGGACCACAGGCTTTTCCACAGCCCACAACTCCTTCCAGCTCTCACCACAGGGCCACAGCCCCTTCCACAAGGCTAAAGGGCCTATCCATAGGGCCACAGACCTTTCCACAGGGCCACAACACGCTCCAGCTCTCTCCACAGGACAAGAAGCTCTCTTTACAGGGCCATAGCTCACCTCCACAGGGCCAAATGCACTTTCCACACGGCCACAACTCCCAACAGCCCTCTCCACAGAGTCACAGGGCCCGTCTGCAGGGCACAAGCCCCTCTTCAAGGCCAAAAGGCCTTTCTACATGGCCATAGTCATTCCCATAGGGCACGAGCACCTCCAGCTCTCTCCACAGGGCAACGGACCCCTGTACAGGGTCACAGTCCTTTCCACAGGGCCACAACAGCTTCAGCTCTCTCCACAGGCAATCATGTTGCATGTTGTTTACTGCAGAGGACTTCATAGGCCCAAACCTTACTCCAGAGCCTTCCACAGGCCCCTCCAGCCCGCTCCACATGGCCTTTTCCTCAGGCCACAACTCCCTCCAGCTCTCTTTACATCGCCACATGCCCCTCTGCGGGGCCACAGACCCCTATACAGGGTCACATGCCTTTCCACAGGGCCTCAACCCCTTCAGCTCTCTCCACAGGACCACTGCCTCCTTCTGCCGGGCTACAAGCCTTTCCACAGGGCCACAATCCCCTCCAACTCTTCTCCACAGGACAACAAGCTCTCTTTACAGGGCCACAGCTCCCCTCCACAGGGCCAAATGCACTTTCTGCACGGCCACAGCCCCCTTTAGCTCTCTCCACAGAGACACAAGGCCCGTCTGCAGGGCACAAGCCCCCTCTTCAAGGCCAAAAGGCCTTTCTACATGGCCATAGTCATTTCCATAGGGCACGAGCCCCTCCAGCTCTCTCCACAGGGCAACGGACCGCTATACAGGGTCACAGGCCTTTCCACAGGGCCACAACACCTTCAGCTCTTCCACATGACCACAGGCTCCAGCCCGGCCACAGGCCTTTCCACAGTGCTACAAGTCCCTCCAGCTCTCTCCACAGGCAATCATGTTTCATGTTGTTTACCGCAAAAGGACTTCATAGGCCCAAATCTTACTTCAGACCCTTCCACAGGCCCCTCCAGCCCGCTCCACATGGCCTTTTCCGCAGGCCACAACTCCCTCCAGCTCTCTTTACATCGCCACATGCCCCTCTGCGGGGCCACAGACCCCTATACAGGGTCACAGGCCTTTCCACAGGACCTCAACCCCTTCAGCTCTCTCCACAGGACCACAGACTTTTCCACAGCCCACAACTCCTTCCAGCTCTCACCAGAGGGCCACAGCCCCTTCCACAAGGCTAAAGGGCCTATCCATAGGGCCACAACACCCTCCAGCTCTCTCCACAGGACAAGAAGCTCTCTTTACAGGGCCATAGCTCACCTCCACAGGGCCAAATGCACTTTCCACACGGCCACAACTCCCAACAGCTCTCTCCACAGAGTCACAAGGCCCGTCTGCAGGGCACAAGCCCCCTCTTCAAGGCCAAAAGGCCTTTCTACATGGCCATAGTCATTTCCATAGGGCACGAGCCCCTCCAGCTCTCTCCACAGGGCAACGGACCCCTATACAGGGTCACAGGCCTTTCCCCAGGGCCACAATCCCCTCCAACTCTTCTCCACACGACAACAAGCTCTCTTTACCGGGCCATAGCTCCCCTCCACAGGGCCAAATGCACTTTCTGCATGGCCACAGCCCCCTTTAGCTCTCTCCACAGAGACACAAGGCCCGTCTGCAGGGCACAAGCCCCCTCTTCAAGGCCAAAAGGCCTTTCTACATGGCCATAGTCATTTCCATAGGGCACAAGCCCCTCCAGCTCTCTCCACAGGGCAACGGACCCCTATACAGGGTCACAGGCCTTTCCACAGGGCCACAACACTTTCAGCTCTCTCCACAGGACCACAGGCTCCTACTGGGCCACAGGCCTTTCCACAGTGCCACAAGCCCCTCCAGCTCTCTCCACAGGCAATCATGTTGCATGTTGTTTACTGCAAAGGACTTCATAGGCCCAAATCTTACTCCAGAGCCTTCCACAGGCCTTTCCAGCCCACTCCACATGGCCTTTTCCTCAGGCCACAACTCCCTCCCGCTCTCTTTACATCGCCACATGCACCCTCTGCGGGGCCACAGACCCCTATACAGGGTCACAGGCCTTTCCACAGGGCCTCAACCCCTTCAGCTCTCTCCACAGGACCACTGGCTCCTTCTGCCGGGCCACAAGCATTTCCACAGGGCCACAATCCCCTCCAACTCTCTACACAGGACAACTAGCTCTCTTTACAGGGCTATAGCTCCCCTCCACAGGGCCAAATGCACTTTCCACACGGCCAAAATCCCCTCCAGCTCTCTCCACAGAGTCACGGGGCTCGTCTGCAGGGCACAAGCCCCTTCATCAAGGCCAAGGGGCCTTTCTACAGGGCTACTGGCCTTTAAATAGGGCCACAACCCCCTCTGGTACTCTTAACAGGGCCACAGGCTCCTTCTACAGGTGTACAGGCATTTACACAGGGCCACAACCACCTTTACCTCTCTCCACAGGGCAACAGGGCCCTTTCACTATGCAATAAGCCTTTCCATAAGGCCACAACCCCCTCTCTCTCTCTCAAAAAGGACAGAGGCTCCCTTTACCAGGAAACAGCCCCCTCCACAAGGCCAAAGTCCTTTTTCAAAGGGCCACAGGTCCCTTCCACAGGGCCATAGGCATTTCCCCAAGGCAATAGCCCCCTCCAGCTCTCTCCACAGGACCACAGGCTCCTTCTACAAGGCTACAACCCATTTCAGCTCTTTCATCAGGGCCACAGCCCCCTCCACCCCTCTTTAATCAGTTAAAAGGACTCATTTGAGTGACCTATTGACCATTGGTCAGCTCGAGTAAAGGAACCTGATATAGTATACTGCACTGTTTAATATTCTTTTTTTTCTTTACACAGGTTGAATGCTGGCAAAGAAATGTCACCTATGCCATGCTCCTTTATACCAGTTTTCTTGATTGACATGTTATTTTTGGAGCCAAATGAGAAAATTGGGAAATAGAAAGCTCCCCCCTCCTTCCAATCAGTGGATCCGGTCAGGTGCTCAGTGGCGGTAGGCCACCGCCTGGAAGCCAAACATGAAAAAAGGAATGCTGGCACCGGTTTCCATATGATGAATTTTACTTTATTCCATGAAGATCAATACATTAAAAAGAAGGCATCTTTACAGGCAATCCGCCATCATGTCATTTTTGGTTTAAGCCTAATTTCTTTCAATAAATAAAATGGAATAAATGTGTCACTTTTTTGCCTATACTAGTAGTTGTGGGGTATTATGACATCACAATAGAATTAATACTTACCCTTTCCGATGCCTTTTAGGGCTATCCGGTGCAGAACCAAGGCCAAATACCAACCGACAGGACCTTCATGTGACATCATGGAAGGTCCTGTCGCTCAGGACGTGGCTTTGGCTCTGCACCGGATAGACCGAAAAGGCGTCTGAAAGGGTAAGTATTAATTCTTTATTATTTTTAATACATCTGTATTTATTTAATTTTGATTTCGTACTGTATAGTAATACATTACAAAATGAAATGGGGGCTGGCAGACATGTCACAAAGGGGAGGAGGAACAGGATTCTTCTTCCACCTCTGTGACATCACTTCTCCTCCGGACCGGGTGGTGTGTGAACACAGCCTCAGGCTGCGTGCCCACGTAGCGATTTACAAGCGTATATGTTGCGTAATTTACGCAGCGGAAACGCTTGTGAAACACTTGATAATCTGCACCCCATGGTACTCAGTGGCATTCCGCAATGTTAATGCCCATGCTGTAGATTTTTACGCAGCGTTTCTGCTGCGCTTAAAAATCCTTTCCACAGGGCCACAACACATTCAGCTCTCTCCACAGGACCACAGGCTCCTACCCGGCCACAGGCCTTTCCACAGTGCTACGAGTCCCTCCAGCTCTCTCCACAGGCAATCATGTTGCATGTTGTTTACCGCAAAAGGACTTCATAGGCCCAAATCTTACTTTAGACCCTTCCACAGGCCCCTCCAGCCCGCTCCACATGGCCTTTTCCGCAGGCCACAACTCCCTCCAGCTCTCTTTACATCGCCACATGCCCCTCTGCGGGGCCACAGACCCCTATACAGGGTCACAGGCCATTCCACAGAGCCACAATCCCCTCCAACTCTTCTCCACAGGACAACAAGCTCTCTTTACCGGGCCATAGCTCCCCTCCACAGGGCCAAATGCACTTTCTGCACGGCCACAGCCCCCTTTAGCTCTCTCCACAGAGACACAAGGCCCGTCTGCAGGGCACAAGCCCCCTCTTCAAGGCCAAAAGGCCTTTCTACATGGCCATAGTCATTTCCATAGGGCACGAGCCCCTCCAGCTCTCTCCACAGGGCAACGGACCGCTATACAGGGTCACAGGCCTTTCCACAGGGCCACAACACCTTCAGCTCTTCCACAGGACCACAGGCTCCAGCCCGGCCACAGGCCTTTCCACAGTGCTACAAGTCCCTCCAGCTCTCTCCACAGGCAATCATGTTTCATGTTGTTTACCGCAAAAGGACTTCATAGGCCCAAATCTTACTTCAGACCCTTCCACAGGCCCCTCCAGCCCGCTCCACATGGCCTTTTCCGCAGGCCACAACTCCCTCCAGCTCTCTTTACATCGCCACATGCCCCTCTGCGGGGCCACAGACCCCTATACAGGGTCACAGGCCTTTCCACAGGAACTCAACCCCTTCAGCTCTCTCCACAGGACCACAGACTTTTCCACAGCCCACAACTCCTTCCAGCTCTCACCAGAGGGCCACAGCCCCTTCCACAAGGCTAAAGGGCCTATCCATAGGGCCACAGACATTTCCACAGGGCCACAACACCCTCCAGCTCTCTCCACAGGACAAGAAGCTCTCTTTACAGGGCCATAGCTCACCTCCACAGGGCCAAATGCACTTTCCACACGGCCACAACTCCCAACAGCTCTCTCCACAGAGTCACAAGGCCCGTCTGCAGGGCACAAGCCCCCTCTTCAAGGCCAAAAGGCCTTTCTACATGGCCATAGTCATTTCCATAGGGCACGAGCCCCTCCAGCTCTCTCCACAGGGCAACGGACCCCTATACAGGGTCACAGGCCTTTCCCCAGGGCCACAATCCCCTCCAACTCTTCTCCCCACGACAACAAGCTCTATTTACCGGGCCATAGCTCCCCTCCACAGGGCCAAATGCACTTTCTGCATGGCCACAGCCCCCTTTAGCTCTCTCCACAGAGACACAAGGCCCGTCTGCAGGGCACAAGCCCCCTCTTCAAGGCCAAAAGGCCTTTCTACATGGCCATAGTCATTTCCATAGGGCACAAGCCCCTCCAGCTCTCTCCACAGGGCAACGGACCCCTATACAGGGTCACAGGCCTTTCCACAGGGCCACAACACTTTCAGCTCTCTCCACAGGACCACAGGCTCCTACTGGGCCACAGGCCTTTCCACGGTGCCACAAGCCCCTCCAGCTCTCTCCACAGGCAATCATGTTGCATGTTGTTTACTGCAAAGGACTTCATAGGCCCAAATCTTACTCCAGAGCCTTCCACACGCCTTTCCAGCCCACTCCACATGGCATTTTCCTCAGGCCACAACTCCCTCCAGCTCTCTTTACATCGCCACATGCACCCTCTGCGGGACCACAGACCCCTATACAGGGTCACAGGCCTTTCCACAGGGCCTCAACCCCTTCAGCTCTCTCCACAGGACCACTGGCTCCTTCTGCCGGGCCACAAGCATTTCCACAGGGCCACAATCCCCTCCAACTCTTCTCCACAGGACAACAAGCTCTCTTTACAGAGCCATAACTCCCCTCCACAGGGCCAAATGCACTTTCTGCACGGCCACAGCCCCCTTTAGCTCTCTCCACAGAGACACAGGGCCCGTCTGCAGGACACAAGCCCCCTCTTCAAGGCCAAAGGGCCTTTCTACATGGCCATAGTCATTTCCATAGGGCACAAGCCCCTCCAGCTCTCTCCACAGGGCAACGGACCCCTATACAGGGTCACAGGCCTTTCCACAGGGCCACAACACCTTCAGCTCTCTCCACAGGACCACAGGCTACTACCGGGCCACAGGTCTTTCCACAGTGCCACAAGCACCATCCAGCTCTCTCCACAGGCAATCATGTTGCACTTTTGCAACAAGAGTCAATTTTTGTTGCAGTTCGGCAACATTGGAGTCAACCCTGTTGCAAATCGGACACGAAGCTTGAAAATTTAGATGTTTACTGCAAAGGTCTTCATAGGCCTTCATCTTACTCCAGAGCCTTCCACAGGCCCCTCCAGCACACTCCACATGGCCTTTTCCACAGGCCACAACTCCATCCAGCTCTCTTTACATCGCCACATGCCCCTCTGCGGGGCAACAGACCCCTATACAGGGTCACAGGCCTCTCCACAGGGCCTCAACCCCTTCAGCTCTCTCCACAGGACCACTGGCTCCTTCTGCCGGGCCACAAGCCTTTCCACAGGGCCACAATCCCCTCCAATTCCACAGGACAACAGGCTCTCTTTACAGGGCCATAGCTCCCCTCCACAGGGCCAAATGCACTTTCCACATGGCCACAACCCCCTCCAGCTCTCTACACAGAGTCATGGGGCCCGTCTGCAGGGCACAAGACCCTTCATCAAGGCCAAGGGGCCTTTCTACAGGGCCACTGGCCTTTAAATAGTGCCACAACCTCCTCTGGCTCTCTCAAGAGGGCCACAGGCTCCTTCTACAGGGCAAGGGCCCCCTCCACAAGGCCAAAGGCCCTTTGCAAAGGGCCATAGGTCCATTCCACAGGGCCATAGTCATTTCCATAGGGCCATAACCCCCCTCAAGCTCTCTCCACAGAACCGCAGGCTCCTTCTACAGGTTTACAGGCATATACACAGGGCCACATCCGCCTTCACCTCTCTCCACAAGGCGACAGGGCCCTTTCACTGTGTCATAGGCCTTTCCATAAGGCCACAACCCCCTCTGTCTCTCTCAAAAAGGACAGAGGCTCCCTTTACAAGGCAACAGCCCCCTCCACAAGGCCAAAGGCCTTTTTCAAAGGGCCACAGGTCCCTTTCGCAGGGCCATAGGCATTTCCCCAAGGCAATAACCCCCTCCAGCTCTCTCCACAGGACCACAGGCTCCTTCTACAAGACTACAACCCCTTTGAGCTCTTTCATCAGGGCCACAGCCTCCTCCGCCCCCCTTTAATCAGTTAAAAGGGCTCAATTGAGTGACCACAACACCTTCAGCTCTCTCCACAGGACCACAGGCTCCTACTGAGCCACAGGACTTTCCACAGTGCCACAAGCCCCTCTAGCTCTCTCCACAGGCAATCATGTTGCATGTTTTTTACTGCAAAGGACTTCATAGGCCAAAATCTTACTCCAGAGCCTTCCACAGGCCCCTCCAGCCGGCTCCACATGGCCTTTTCCTCAGGCCACAACTCCCTCCAGCTCTCTTTACATCGCCACATGCCCCTCTGCGGGGCCACAGACCCCTATACAGGGTCACTGGCCTTTCCACAGGGCCTCAACCCCTTCAGCTGTCTCCACAGGACCACAGGCTTTTCCACAGCCCACAACTCCTTCCAGCTCTCACCACAGGGCCACAGCCCTTTCCACAAGGCTAAAGGGCCTATCCATAGGGCCACATACCTTTCCACAGGGCCACAACACCCTCCAGCTCTCTCCACAGGACAAGAAGCTCTCTTTACAGGGCCATAGCTCACCTCCACAGGGCCAAATGCACTTTCCACACGGCTACAACTCCCAACAGCTCTCTCCACAGAGTCACAGGGCCCGTCTGCAGGGCACAAGCGCCCTCTTCAAGGCCAAAAGGCCTTTCTACATGGCTATAGTCATTTCCATACGGCACGAGCCCCTCCAGCTCTCTCCACAGGGCAACGGACCCCTATACAGGGTCACAGGCCTTTCCACAGGGCCACAACACCTTCAGCTCTCTCCACAGGACCACAGGCTCCTACTGGGCCACAGGCCTTTCCACAGTGCCACAAGCCCCTCCAGCTCTCTCCACAGGCAATCATGTTGCATGTTGTTTACTGCAAAGGACTTCATAGGCTCAAATCTTACTCCAGAGCCTTCCACAGGCCTCTCCAGCCCGCTCCACATGGCCTTTTCCTCAGGCCACAACTCCCTCCAGCTCTCTTTACATCGCCACATGCCCCTCTGCGGGGCCACAGACCCCTATACAGGGTCACAGGCCTTTCCACAGGGCCTCAACCCCTTCAGCTGTCTCCACAGGACCACAGGCTTTTCCACAGCCCACAACTCCTTCCAGCTCTCACCACAGGGCCACAGCCCTTTCCACAAGGCTAAAGGGCCTATCCATAGGGCCACAGACCTTTCCACAGGGCCACAACACCCTCCAGCTCTCTCCACAGGACAAGAAGCTCTCTTTACAGGGCCATAGCTCACCTCCACAGGGCCAAATGCACTTTCCACACGGCTACAACTCCCAACAGCTCTCTCCACAGAGTCACAGGGCCCGTCTGCAGGGCACAAGCGCCCTCTTCAAGGCCAAAAGGCCTTTCTACATGGCTATAGTCATTTCCATACGGCACGAGCCCCTCCAGCTCTCTCCACAGGGCAACGGACCCCTATACAGGGTCACAGGCCTTTCCACAGGGCCACAACACCTTCAGCTCTCTCCACAGGACCACAGGCTCCTACTGGGCCACAGGCCTTTCCACAGTGCCACAAGCCCCTCCAGCTCTCTCCACAGGCAATCATGTTGCATGTTGTTTACTGCAAAGGACTTCATAGGCTCAAATCTTACTCCAGAGCCTTCCACAGGCCTCTCCAGCCCGCTCCACATGGCCTGTTCCTCAGCCCACAACTCCCTCCAGCTCTCTTTACATCGCCACATGCCCCTCTGCGGGGCCACAGACCCCTATACAGGGTCACAGGCCTTTCCACAGGGCCTCAACCCCTTCAGCTGTCTCCACAGGACCACAGGCTTTTCCACAGCCCACAACTCCTTCCAGCTCTCACCACAGGGCCACAGCCCTTTCCACAAGGCTAAAGGGCCTATCCATAGGGCCACATACCTTTCCACAGGGCCACAACACCCTCCAGCTCTCTCCACAGGACAAGAAGCTCTCTTTACAGGGCCATAGCTCACCTCCACAGGGCCAAATGCACTTTCCACACGGCTACAACTCCCAACAGCTCTCTCCACAGAGTCACAGGGCCCGTCTGCAGGGCACAAGCGCCCTCTTCAAGGCCAAAAGGCCTTTCTACATGGCTATAGTCATTTCCATACGGCACGAGCCCCTCCAGCTCTCTCCACAGGGCAACGGACCCCTATACAGGATCACAGGCCTTTCCACAGGGCCACAACACCTTCAGCTCTCTCCACAGGACCACAGGCTCCTACTGGGCCACAGGCCTTTCCACAGTGCCACAAGCCCCTCCAGCTCTCTCCACAGGCAATCATGTTGCATGTTGTTTACTGCAAAGGACTTCATAGGCTCAAATCTTACTCCAGAGCCTTCCACAGGCCTCTCCAGCCCGCTCCACATGGCCTTTTCCTCAGGCCACAACTCCCTCCAGCTCTCTTTACATCGCCACATGCCCCTCTGCGGGGCCACAGACCCCTATACAGGGTCACAGGCCTTTCCACAGGGCCTCAACCCCTTCAGCTGTCTCCACAGGACCACAGGCTTTTCCACAGCCCACAACTCCTTCCAGCTCTCACCACAGGGCCACAGCCCTTTCCACAAGGCTAAAGGGCCTATCCATAGGGCCACATACCTTTCCACAGGGCCACAACACCCTCCAGCTCTCTCCACAGGACAAGAAGCTCTCTTTACAGGGCCATAGCTCACCTCCACAGGGCCAAATGCACTTTCCACACGGCCACAACTCCCAACAGCTCTCTCCACAGAGTCACAGGGCCCGTCTGCAGGGCACAAGCCCCCTCTTCAAGGCCAAAAGGCCTTTCTACATGGCCATAGTCATTTCCATAGGGCACGAGCCCCTCCAGCTCTCTCCACAGGGCAACAGACCCCTATACAGGATCACAGGCCTTTCCACAGGGCCACAACACCTTCAGCTCTCTCCACAGGACCACAGGCTCCTACTGGGCCACAGGCCTTTCTACAGTGCCACAAGCCCCTCCAGCTCTCTCCACAGGCAATCATGTTGCATGTTGTTTACTGCAAAGGACTTCATAGGCTCAAATCTTACTCCAGAGCCTTCCACAGGCCTCTCCAGCCCGCTCCACATGGCCTTTTCCTCAGGCCACAACTCCCTCCAGCTCTCTTTACATCGCCACATGCCCCTCTGCGGGGCCACAGACCCCTATACAGGGTCACAGGCCTTTCCACAGGGCCTCAACCCCTTCAGCTGTCTCCACAGGACCACAGGCTTTTCCACAGCCCACAACTCCTTCCAGCTCTCACCACAGGGCCACAGCCCTTTCCACAAGGCTAAAGGGCCTATCCATAGGGCCACAGACCTTTCCACAGGGCCACAACACCCTCCAGCTCTCTCCACAGGACAAAAAGCTCTCTTTACAGGGCCATAGCTCACCTCCACAGGGCCAAATGCACTTTCCACACGGCTACAACTCCCAACAGCTCTCTCCACAGAGTCACAGGGCCCGTCTGCAGGGCACAAGCGCCCTCTTCAAGGCCAAAAGGCCTTTCTACATGGCTATAGTCATTTCCATACGGCACGAGCCCCTCCAGCTCTCTCCACAGGGCAACGGACCCCTATACAGGGTCACAGGCCTTTCCACAGGGCCACAACACCTTCAGCTCTCTCCACAGGACCACAGGCTCCTACTGGGCCACAGGCCTTTCCACAGTGCCACAAGCCCCTCCAGCTCTCTCCACAGGCAATCATGTTGCATGTTGTTTACTGCAAAGGACTTCATAGGCTCAAATCTTACTCCAGAGCCTTCCACAGGCCTCTCCAGCCCGCTCCACATGGCCTTTTCCTCAGGCCACAACTCCCTCCAGCTCTCTTTACATCGCCACATGCCCCTCTGCGGGGCCACAGACCCCTATACAGGGTCACAGGCCTTTCCACAGGGCCTCAACCCCTTCAGCTGTCTCCACAGGACCACAGGCTTTTCCACAGCCCACAACTCCTTCCAGCTCTCACCACAGGGCCACAGCCCTTTCCACAAGGCTAAAGGGCCTATCCATAGGGCCACATACCTTTCCACAGGGCCACAACACCCTCCAGCTCTCTCCACAGGACAAGAAGCTCTCTTTACAGGGCCATACCTCACCTCCACAGGGCCAAATGCACTTTCCACACGGCCACAACTCCCAACAGCTCTCTCCACAGAGTCACAGGGCCCGTCTGCAGGGCACAAGCCCCCTCTTCAAGGCCAAAAGGCCTTTCTACATGGCCATAGTCATTTCCATAGGGCACGAGCCCCTCCAGCTCTCTCCACAGGGCAACAGACCCCTATACAGGATCACAGGCCTTTCCACAGGGCCACAACACCTTCAGCTCTCTCCACAGGACCACAGGCTCCTACTGGGCCACAGGCCTTTCCACAGTGCCACAAGCCCCTCCAGCTCTCTCCACAGGCAATCATGTTGCATGTTGTTTACTGCAAAGGACTTCATAGGCTCAAATCTTACTCCAGAGCCTTCCACAGGCCTCTCCAGCCCGCTCTACATGGCCTTTTCCTCAGGCCACAACTCCCTCCAGCTCTCTTTACATCGCCACATGCCCCTCTGCGGGGCCACAGACCCCTATACAGGGTCACAGGCCTTTCCACAGGGCCTCAACCCCTTCAGCTGTCTCCACAGGACCACAGGCTCCTACTGGGCCACAGGCCTTTCCACAGTGCCACAAGCCCCTCCAACTCTTCTCCACAGGACAACAAGCTCTCTTTACCGGGCCATAGCTCCCATCAACAGGGCGAAATGCACTTTCTGCACCGCCACTGCCCCCTTTAGCTCTCTCCACAGAGACACAAGGCCCGTCTGCAGGGCACAAGCCCCCTCTTCAAAGCCAAAAGGCCTTTCTGCATGGCCATAGTCATTTCCATAGGGCACGAGCCCCTCCAGCTCTCTCCACAGGGCAACGGACCGCTATACAGGGTCACAGGCCTTTCCACAGGGCCACAACACCTTCAGCTCTCTCCACAGGACCACAGGCTCCTACCCGGCCACAGGCTTTTACACAGTGCTACAAGTCCCTCTAGCTCTCTCCACAGGCAATCATGTTGCATGTTGTTTACCGAAAAAAGGACTTCATAGGCCCAAATCTTACTTCAGACCCTTCCACAGGCCCCTCCAGCCCGCTCCACATGGCCTTTTCCGCAGGCCACAACTCCCTCCAGCTCTCTTTACATCGCCACATGCCCCTCTGCGGGGCCACAGACCCCTATACAGGGTCACAGGCCTTTCCACAGGGCCTCAACCCCTTCAGCTCTCTCCACAGGACCACTGGCTCCTTCTGCCGGGCCACAAGCATTTCCACAGGGCCACAATCCCCTCGAACTCTTCTCCACAGGACAACAAGCTCTCTTTACAGGGCCATAGCTCCCCTCCACAGGGCCAAATGCACTTTCTGCACGGCCACAGCCCCCTTTAGCTCTCTCCACAGAGACACAGGGCCCATCTGCAGGACACAAGCCCCCTCTTCAAGGCCAAAGGGCCTTTCTACATGGCCATAGTCATTTCCATAGGGCACAAGCCCCTCCAGCTCTCTCCACAGGGCAACGGACCCCTATACAGGGTCACAGGCCTTTCCACAGGGCCACAACACCTTCAGCTCTCTCCACAGGACCACAGGCTACTACCGGGCCACAGGTCTTTCCACAGTGCCACAAGCACCATCCAGCTCTCTCCACAGGCAATCATGTTGCATGTTGTTTACTGCAAAGGACTTCATAGGCTCAAATCTTACTCCAGAGCCTTCCACAGGCCTCTCCAGCCCGCTCCACATGGCCTTTTCCTCAGGCCACAACTCCCTCCAGCTCTCTTTACATCGCCACATGCCCCTCTGCGGGGCCACAGACCCCTATACAGGGTCACAGGCCTTTCCACAGGGCCTCAACCCCTTCAGCTGTCTCCACAGGACCACAGGCTTTTCCACAGCCCACAACTCCTTCCAGCTCTCACCACAGGGCCACAGCCCTTTCCACAAGGCTAAAGGGCCTATCCATAGGGCCACAGACCTTTCCACAGGGCCACAACACCCTCCAGCTCTCTCCACAGGACAAAAAGCTCTCTTTACAGGGCCATAGCTCACCTCCACAGGGCCAAATGCACTTTCCACACGGCTACAACTCCCAACAGCTCTCTCCACAGAGTCACAGGGCCCGTCTGCAGGGCACAAGCGCCCTCTTCAAGGCCAAAAGGCCTTTCTACATGGCTATAGTCATTTCCATACGGCACGAGCCCCTCCAGCTCTCTCCACAGGGCAACGGACCCCTATACAGGGTCACAGGCCTTTCCACAGGGCCACAACACCTTCAGCTCTCTCCACAGGACCACAGGCTCCTACTGGGCCACAGGCCTTTCCACAGTGCCACAAGCCCCTCCAGCTCTCTCCACAGGCAATCATGTTGCATGTTGTTTACTGCAAAGGACTTCATAGGCTCAAATCTTACTCCAGAGCCTTCCACAGGCCTCTCCAGCCCGCTCCACATGGCCTTTTCCTCAGGCCACAACTCCCTCCAGCTCTCTTTACATCGCCACATGCCCCTCTGCGGGGCCACAGACCCCTATACAGGGTCACAGGCCTTTCCACAGGGCCTCAACCCCTTCAGCTGTCTCCACAGGACCACAGGCTTTTCCACAGCCCACAACTCCTTCCAGCTCTCACCACAGGGCCACAGCCCTTTCCACAAGGCTAAAGGGCCTATCCATAGGGCCACATACCTTTCCACAGGGCCACAACACCCTCCAGCTCTCTCCACAGGACAAGAAGCTCTCTTTACAGGGCCATACCTCACCTCCACAGGGCCAAATGCACTTTCCACACGGCCACAACTCCCAACAGCTCTCTCCACAGAGTCACAGGGCCCGTCTGCAGGGCACAAGCCCCCTCTTCAAGGCCAAAAGGCCTTTCTACATGGCCATAGTCATTTCCATAGGGCACGAGCCCCTCCAGCTCTCTCCACAGGGCAACAGACCCCTATACAGGATCACAGGCCTTTCCACAGGGCCACAACACCTTCAGCTCTCTCCACAGGACCACAGGCTCCTACTGGGCCACAGGCCTTTCCACAGTGCCACAAGCCCCTCCAGCTCTCTCCACAGGCAATCATGTTGCATGTTGTTTACTGCAAAGGACTTCATAGGCTCAAATCTTACTCCAGAGCCTTCCACAGGCCTCTCCAGCCCGCTCTACATGGCCTTTTCCTCAGGCCACAACTCCCTCCAGCTCTCTTTACATCGCCACATGCCCCTCTGCGGGGCCACAGACCCCTATACAGGGTCACAGGCCTTTCCACAGGGCCTCAACCCCTTCAGCTGTCTCCACAGGACCACAGGCTCCTACTGGGCCACAGGCCTTTCCACAGTGCCACAAGCCCCTCCAACTCTTCTCCACAGGACAACAAGCTCTCTTTACCGGGCCATAGCTCCCATCAACAGGGCGAAATGCACTTTCTGCACCGCCACTGCCCCCTTTAGCTCTCTCCACAGAGACACAAGGCCCGTCTGCAGGGCACAAGCCCCCTCTTCAAAGCCAAAAGGCCTTTCTGCATGGCCATAGTCATTTCCATAGGGCACGAGCCCCTCCAGCTCTCTCCACAGGGCAACGGACCGCTATACAGGGTCACAGGCCTTTCCACAGGGCCACAACACCTTCAGCTCTCTCCACAGGACCACAGGCTCCTACCCGGCCACAGGCTTTTACACAGTGCTACAAGTCCCTCTAGCTCTCTCCACAGGCAATCATGTTGCATGTTGTTTACCGAAAAAAGGACTTCATAGGCCCAAATCTTACTTCAGACCCTTCCACAGGCCCCTCCAGCCCGCTCCACATGGCCTTTTCCGCAGGCCACAACTCCCTCCAGCTCTCTTTACATCGCCACATGCCCCTCTGCGGGGCCACAGACCCCTATACAGGGTCACAGGCCTTTCCACAGGGCCTCAACCCCTTCAGCTCTCTCCACAGGACCACTGGCTCCTTCTGCCGGGCCACAAGCATTTCCACAGGGCCACAATCCCCTCGAACTCTTCTCCACAGGACAACAAGCTCTCTTTACAGGGCCATAGCTCCCCTCCACAGGGCCAAATGCACTTTCTGCACGGCCACAGCCCCCTTTAGCTCTCTCCACAGAGACACAGGGCCCATCTGCAGGACACAAGCCCCCTCTTCAAGGCCAAAGGGCCTTTCTACATGGCCATAGTCATTTCCATAGGGCACAAGCCCCTCCAGCTCTCTCCACAGGGCAACGGACCCCTATACAGGGTCACAGGCCTTTCCACAGGGCCACAACACCTTCAGCTCTCTCCACAGGACCACAGGCTACTACCGGGCCACAGGTCTTTCCACAGTGCCACAAGCACCATCCAGCTCTCTCCACAGGCAATCATGTTGCACTTTTGCAACAAGAGTCAATTTTTGTTGCAGTTCGGCAACATTGGAGTCTACCCTGTTGCAAATCGGACACGAAGCTTGAAAATTTAGATGTTTACTGCAAAGGACTTCATAGGCCCCCATCTTACTCCAGAGCCTTCCACAGGCCCCTCCAGCACGCTCCACATGGCCTTTTCCACAGGCCACAACTCCATCCAGCTCTCTTTACATCGCCACATGCCCCTCTGCGGGGCAACAGACCCCTATACAGGGTCACAGGCCTCTCCACAGGGCCTCAACCCCTTCAGCTCTCTCCACAGGACCACTGGCTCCTTCTGCCGGGCCACAAGCATTTCCACAGGGCCACAATCCCCTCCAATTCCACAAGACAACAGGCTCTCTTTACAGGGCCATAGCTCCCCTCCACAGGGCCAAATGCACTTTCCACATTGCCACAACCCCCTCCAGCTCTCTACACAGAGTCATGGGGCCCGTCTGCAGGTCACAAGCCCCTTCATCAAGGCCAAGGGGCCTTTCTACAGGGCCACTGGCCTTTAAATAGTGCCACAACCTCCTCTGGCTCTCTCAAGAGGGCCACAGGCTCCTTCTACAGGGCAAGGGCCCCCTCCACAAGGCCAAAGGCCCTTTGCAAAGGGCCATAGGTCCATTCCACAGGGCCATAGTCATTTCCATAGGGCCATAACCCCCCTCAAGCTCTCTCCACAGAACCGCAGGCTCCTTCTACAGGTTTACAGGCATATACACAGGGCCACATCCGCCTTCACCTCTCTCCACAAGGCGACAGGGCCCTTTCACTGGGTCATAGGCCTTTCCATAAGGCCACAACCCCCTCTGTCTCTCTCAAAAAGGACAGAGGCTCCCTTTACAAGGCAACAGCCCCCTCCACAAGGCCAAAGGCCTTTTTCAAAGGGCCACAGGTCCCTTTCGCAGGGCCATAGGCATTTCCCCAAGGCAATAACCCCCTCCAGCTCTCTCCACAGGACCACAGGCTCCTTCTACAAGACTACAACCCCTTTGAGCTCTTTCATCAGGGCCACAGCCTCCTCCGCCCCCCTTTAATCAGTTAAAAGGGCTCAATTGAGTGACCACAACACCTTCAGCTCTCTCCACAGGACCACAGGCTCCTACTGAGCCACAGGACTTTCCACAGTGCCACAAGCCCCTCTAGCTCTCTCCACAGGCAATCATGTTGCATGTTTTTTACTGCAAAGGACTTCATAGGCCCAAATCTTACTCCAGAGCCTTTCACAGGCCCCTCCAGCCGGCTCCACATGGCCTTTTCCTCAGGCCACAACTCCCTCCAGCTCTCTTTACATCGCCACATGCCCCTCTGCGGGGCCACAGACCCCTATACAGGGTCACTGGCCTTTCCACAGGGCCTCAACCCCTTCAGCTCTCTCCACAGGACCACAGGCTTTTCCACAGCCCACAACTCCTTCCAGCTCTCACCACAGGGCCACAGCCCCTTCCACAAGGCTAAAGGGCCTATCCATAGGGCCACAGACCTTTCCACAGGGCCACAACACGCTCCAGCTCTCTCCACAGGACAAGAAGCTCTCTTTACAGGGCCATAGCTCACCTCCACAGGGCCAAATGCACTTTCCACACGGCCACAACTCCCAACAGCCCTCTCCACAGAGTCACAGGGCCCGTCTGCAGGGCACAAGCCCCTCTTCAAGGCCAAAAGGCCTTTCTACATTGCCATAGTCATTCCCATAGGGCACGAGCACCTCCAGCTCTCTCCACAGGGCAACGGACCCCTGTACAGGGTCACAGTCCTTTCCACAGGGCCACAACAGCTACAGCTCTCTCCACAGGCAATCATGTTGCATGTTGTTTACTGCAGAGGACTTCATAGGCCCAAACCTTACTCCAGAGCCTTCCACAGGCCCCTCCAGCCCGCTCCACATGGCCTTTTCCTCAGGCCACAACTCCCTACAGCTCTCTTTACATCGCCACATGCCCCTCTGCGGGGCCACAGACCCCTATACAGGGTCACATGCCTTTCCACAGGGCCTCAACCCCTTCAGCTCTCTCCACAGGACCACTGCCTCCTTCTGCCGGGCTACAAGCCTTTCCACAGGGCCACAATCCCCTCCAACTCTTCTCCACAGGACAACAAGCTCTCTTTACAGGGCCATAGCTCCCCTCCACAGGGCCAAATGCACTTTCTGCATGGCCACAGCCCCCTTTAGCTCTCTCCACAGAGACACAAGGCCCGTCTGCAGGGCACAAGCCCCCTCTTCAAGGCCAAAAGGCCTTTCTACATGGCCATAGTCATTTCCATAGGGCACGAGCCCCTCCAGCTCTCTCCACAGGGCAACGGACCGCTATACAGGGTCACAGGCCTTTCCACAGGGCCACAACACCTTCAGCTCTTCCACAGGACCACAGGCTCCAGCCCGGCCACAGGCCTTTCCACAGTGCTACAAGTCCCTCCAGCTCTCTCCACAGGCAATCATGTTGCATGTTGTTTACCGCAAAAGGACTTCATAGGCCCAAATCTTACTTCAGACCCTTCCACAGGCCCCTCCAGCCCGCTCCACATGGCCTTTTCCGCAGGCCACAACTCCCTCCAGCTCTCTTTACATCGCCACATGCCCCTCTGCGGGGCCACAGACCCCTATACAGGGTCACAGGCCTTTCCACAGGAACTCAATCCCTTCAGCTCTCTCCACAGGACCACAGACTTTTCCACAGCCCACAACTCCTTCCAGCTCTCACCAGAGGGCCACAGCCCCTTCCACAAGGCTAAAGGGCCTATCCATAGGGCCACAGACATTTCCACAGGGCCACAACACCCTCCAGCTCTCTCCACAGGGAAAGAAGCTCTCTTTACAGGGCCATAGCTCACCTCCACAGGGCCAAATGCACTTTCCACACGGCCACAACTCCCAACAGCTCTCTCCACAGAGTCACAAGGCCCGTCTGCAGGGCACAAGCCCCCTCTTCAAGGCCAAAAGGCCTTTCTACATGGCCATAGTCATTTCCATAGGGCACGAGCCCCTCCAGCTCTCTCCACAGGGCAACGGACCCCTATACAGGGTCACAGGCCTTTCCCCAGGGCCACAATCCCCTCCAACTCTTCTCCACACGACAACAAGCTCTCTTTACCGGGCCATAGCTCCCCTCCACAGGGCCAAATGCACTTTCTGCATGGCCACAGCCCCCTTTAGCTCTCTCCACAGAGACACAAGGCCCGTCTGCAGGGCACAAGCCCCCTCTTCAAGGCCAAAAGGCCTTTCTACATGGCCATAGTCATTTCCATAGGGCACAAGCCCCTCCAGCTCTCTCCACAGGGCAACTGTTATGTTCTGCTACCAAAGCTAAGGAAAGAGAGGAGATCTGTCCCTACTATAAGACTCAGCTGAATCCCTACGATGTAACAGGGAACCTGATCCTGCGATCAGACCTGCTAAAGTCCTAATCTAGTCTGTACGGAGACCTATAGATTTGGGGAGGGAATCCCTACAAGTACTAAGGACTGGGAGGAATATGGGACACCTCCTAACAGAAATAGTAGCAGACAGACGAACAAACAAAATAGATAGAACCTAGAGGTCCGTAGACCAAGCAAACTAACAGAGTTAGATACAGAGCACAGGCTAGCTAGAAAGTAGATATACAATGAAGTCCAGCAAAGCCAGAAGGGCGGAGCAGGATTAAATAGGCCAACAAGGTCATGTGACCAGCAAAGGAAAAAAAACCTAACAGCAAGGTTCTAACAGTACCCCCCCTTCTAAGAGGATCCTCCGGATCCCCTAGGACCAGGCTTATCAGGAAATCTCCTGTGAAACGCTCTGATAAGTCTGGACGCGGAAACATCATCTGACCTCACCCAAGAGTTATCCTCGGGTCCGAAACCTTTCCAGGCCACAAGATACTGCAAACTACCTCTATACCGTCTAGAGTCAAGGATGCGAGAAATTTCATATTCCCCGTCCTCCACCACCGGAGGAACAGAGGCAGAGGCGTCACCATCCGACACAACAGCTTTTTTTAACAGAGAGACATGAAAGACCGGATTAATTCTCCAGGAGGTAGGAACCTCCAACCTAACAGCAGATTGGTTGACAACCTGAAGCACCTTAAAGGGCCCTACAAACTTGGGACCCAATTTCTTAGAAGGAATCCTCAACCGCAGATTCCTAGAGGACAACCAAACCATGTCACCAACAGCGAACAAAACCTCCTGTCGTTTCCTATCAAAGTAGTCTTTAGATTTTCTGTTGGCCTCCTGAAGATTACTACGCACATCCGTCCAAACTCTTTCCAAATCACCGGAAAAATTCTCCTCCTCAGGCACGGCAGATCCCAACTTGGAGAACGACCCAAACGACGGATGTCTCCCAGAACAACAAAAAAAAGGCGAACAACCAGCAGAAGAAGATGTATGATTGTTCAGAGCAAATTCGGCAAGTGGCAGAAACTCAGACCACCCCTCTTGATTGTCTGCCACAAAACAACGCAAGAACTGCTCAACATCCTGGTTTTTCCTTTCTGTCTGGCCATTAGATTCAGGATGATATCCGGACGAAAACGACAAATGAATTCCCAACCTGTCACAAAAGGCACGCCAAAAACGAGCCACGAACTGAGGACCCCTATCAGAAACAATGTCAGTAGGAACGCCATGAAGTCTGACAATTTCCTTGACAAAGGCCTTAGCGAGAGTTTTAGCGCAGGGCAGTTTGACGAAGGGAACCAAGTGACACATCTTGCTAAAACGGTCCACGACCACCCAGATGACAGTAAAACCCTCAGAGGGGGGAAGGTCAGTTATAAAGTCCATAGCCAAATGTGTCCAAGGAGCACTAGGGACCTCCAAAGGACAAAGCAACCCCGCAGCAGGAGTATGTGAGGACTTAGATCTAGCACATATAGTACATTGGCGCACCCACTTAATGACTTCCTTCTGCCATCCAGGCCACCAAAAACTGCGACCCACCAGTCTCTTGGTCTCAGAGATTCCGGGATGACCTGCCAACCGAGATTCGTGACACTCAACAAACAAACCTCTCCTAAAGGTCCCAGGCACAAACAACCTCCCATGAGGAGT
This sequence comes from Phyllobates terribilis, assembly GCF_046119375.1. Lineage (NCBI taxonomy): Eukaryota > Metazoa > Chordata > Amphibia > Anura > Dendrobatidae > Phyllobates > Phyllobates terribilis. The sequence continues at coordinate 24,012 of NW_027368351.1, read as the reverse complement.
GTTAGATGGGGCATTCTCCTGAGCTTTAAGAATCTCATCTTCCAAAACGGAGTCTAAAGCAGCTATCACAACACCTTCTTGTAAAATGTTTTCCTCTTTCTCAGCACCGACTATGGGAGAAAAACTGCGAGACAAGGCATCCGCCTTAACATTCTTAGTACCAGGGATGTAAGTAACGGAGAAATTAAACCGCGAGAAAAACAGTGCCCACCTAGCCTGACGGGCATTCAGGCGCTTGGCAGCGTCAAGATATATCAGATTTTTATGATCCGTAAGAACCTGAACGGGAAATTCCGCACCTTCCAAGAAGTGGCGCCAGTGTTCAAATGCGAGTTTAATAGCCAATAATTCCCGATTACCAATATCGTAATTCAATTCAGTCTCCGAAAATTTTTTTGAAAAAAATGCACAGGGATGTAATCCATCCCCGTTATCCTGAGACAATACTGCGCCAACCCCCACAGAGGAAGCATCAACCTCAACCAAAAACGGCCTAGTAACATCAGGCTGCATAAGGATGGGAGCAGAGGTGAACCTCTCCTTGAGATACACAAAAGCTTCAATGGCCTCAGAAGACCACTGAACCGCATCAGCACCTTTCCTGGTGAGATCAGTCAGAGGTTTGACAATACTAGAAAAATTTTTTATGAATTTTCTATAGTAATTGGCGAAACCCAAAAACCTCTGTATTGATTTCAAACCAATAGGCCTAGGCCATTCCTGCACAGCCTGAACCTTAACCGGATCCATCTCAAAACCTTTGCTGGAGATAATGTAGCCCAAAAAACTAATTCTCTGTACAGCGAACTCACATTTCTCCAGCTTAGCAAAAAGCGAATTGTCCATTAATAACTGTAATACCTCACGCACGCTCCGCCAATGAGACTCCAGATCTGGCGAATAAATCAAAATGTCATCCAAATACACAACCACATTTTTACCGATCAAAGGTCTAAGGATGTCATTAATCAGATTCTGAAAAAATGCAGGAGCATTAGTAAGACCAAAAGGCATAACCAGATTCTCAAAATGACCCACAGGAGTGTTAAAAGCAGTCTTCCATTCATCACCCTCCTTCATGCGCAACAGATTGTATGCCCCCTTAAGGTCAATTTTAGAGAACCACTTGGCCCCCAATAACTGGTTAAACAGATCAGGAATCAATGGCAGTGGGTAAGGATTGCGTACCGTAATTTTGTTAATCTCACGAAAATCCAGACAAGGACGTAAACCGCCATCCTTTTTTTTTACAAAAAAAAATCCAACCGCCACAGGAGACTTAGAGGGCCTAATGTGACCGGCGGCCAAACTTGTCTGTATGTATTCCTCCAAAGCCTTCCTCTCAGGAATAGTAAGGTTAAATAAACGACTTTTAGGAAGAGTCGCTCCAGGGACAAATTCAATAGAACAATCATAGTCTCTATGGGGAGGCAAAACCTGCGATTCTTTCTCAGAAAAAACTCTCCAAAAATCCTGAATAGGAACAGGCAATTCTCCCCTATCCAAAGCTGCAATACGCCCGTTACAACACTTGTCATAACATTTATGGCTCCAGGATTTAATTTCACTGGTAGACCAATCCAGTACAGGATTGTGAAATTTTAACCAGGGCAAACCCAATATTACTGGAGAAGGCAAGTTATTCAACACTACCAAATCCAATTTCTCATGGTGAACACCATTAATAGTGAGAGGAAATTCACTGACCTTGAGAGTAATATTCTTCAAAGGGGAGCCATCCACAGAAACCACAGCAATGGGGGATGATAAAGGTTCAGGTTTTAAATTGAGTTTTTCCACGAATCCCCCATCAATAACATTCAGTGTAGACCCGCAATCAACAAACACCCGAAATTCCATTAATTTTTCCTGAGCAATCGTGGAAGCAGCTAAAAATATACCCTTGGAATTTAAACAGGCAATACGGGCGTGACTGACCATTTTTTTTTCTTTCTTCATACGAAGCTCACAGACTTTAATCAAATGACCAGATTTCCCGCAATAGAAACACAAGCCTTCTGAAAAACGACGGTGTTTTTCTTGAGAGCGAGGTGCCACCGATCCAATCTCCATCGGTTCACCACTGTTAGTACACACATTATCATAACCAGAAACTGACATAGCAGAGGATTTGCTCTCATTAACCCTAGCACGCAGTCTTCTGTCCACCCGTATAGCTAATTGCATAGCCTGTTGCAAATCCTCAGGTGTAGGATAAGCAATTAGCAGGTCTTTAACCTTTTCACTGAGCCCAGCAAGAAATAGACTTTTCAGAGCAGAATCGTTCCACCCTGTTTGAGTGGACCAACGACGAAAATGTGTACAATATTTTTCCATATTACCTGATCCTTGTTTTAAACGTCTCAACTCAGTCTCAGCTGATGCCACACGGTCAGGATCATCATATAATAGTCCTAAAGCAGAAAAAAAACTATCCACTGATCTGAAGCATGTATCACTAGGTTGCAAAGAAAAGGCCCACTCCTGAGGCTCTTTGCGCAAAAGTGACATTATGAACCCTACGCGCTGGGATTCATCCCCAGAGGACTTGGGTCTCAAACGAAAATACAATAAGCAAGCATTTTTAAATGAAAAAAAATTCTCGATGTTCACCAAAAAATAAATCCGGCAAACATACCTTAGGCTCCAAGAAATATGCTCCAGGACAGTTACTCACGTGCTGACGGAGCTCGGCCACTTCCAGAGAGAGTCCCTGCAGGTGTTTAGCCAAATCCTGAACCGACACCATGATGGAACAAAAAAAAATCTTTCCTTAGAGAATTTACAGGCTGGACTTACTGTTATGTTCTGCTACCAAAGCTAAGGAAAGAGAGGAGATCTGTCCCTACTATAAGACTCAGCTGAATCCCTACGATGTAACAGGGAACCTGATCCTGCGATCAGACCTGCTAAAGTCCTAATCTAGTCTGTACGGAGACCTATAGATTTGGGGAGGGAATCCCTACAAGTACTAAGGACTGGGAGGAATATGGGACACCTCCTAACAGAAATAGTAGCAGACAGACGAACAAACAAAATAGATAGAACCTAGAGGTCCGTAGACCAAGCAAACTAACAGAGTTAGATACAGAGCACAGGCTAGCTAGAAAGTAGATATACAATGAAGTCCAGCAAAGCCAGAAGGGCGGAGCAGGATTAAATAGGCCAACAAGGTCATGTGACCAGCAAAGGAAAAAAAACCTAACAGCAAGGTTCTAACAGCAACGGACCCCTATACAGGGTCACAGGCCTTTCCACAGGGCCACAACACTTTCAGCTCTCTCCACAGGACCACAGGCTCCTACTGGGCCACAGGCCTTTCCACGGTGCCACAAGCCCCTCCAGCTCTCTCCACAGGCAATCATGTTGCATGTTGTTTACTGCAAAGGACTTCATAGGCCCAAATCTTACTCCAGAGCCTTCCACAGGCCTTTCCAGCCCACTCCACATGGCCTTTTCCTCAGGCCACAACTCCCTCCAGCTCTCTTTACATCGCCACATGCACCCTCTGCGGGGCCACAGACCCCTATACAGGGTCACAGGCCTTTCCACAGGGCCTCAACCCCTTCAGCTCTCTCCACAGGACCACTGGCTCCTTCTGCCGGGCCACAAGCATTTCCACAGGGCCACAATCCCCTCCAACTCTTCTCCACAGGACAACAAGCTCTCTTTACAGAGCCATAACTCCCCTCCACAGGGCCAAATGCACTTTCTGCACGGCCACAGCCCCCTTTAGCTCTCTCCACAGAGACAGGGCCCGTCTGCAGGACACAAGCCCCCTCTTCAAGGCCAAAGGGCCTTTCTACATGGCCATAGTCATTTCCATAGGGCACAAGCCCCTCCAGCTCTCTCCACAGGGCAACGGACCCCTATACAGGGTCACAGGCCTTTCCACAGGGCCACAACACCTTCAGCTCTCTCCACAGGACCACAGGCTACTACCGGGCCACAGGTCTTTCCACAGTGCCACAAGCACCATCCAGCTCTCTCCACAGGCAATCATGTTGCACTTTTGCAACAAGAGTCAATTTTTGTTGCAGTTCGGCAACATTGGAGTCAACCCTGTTGCAAATCGGACACGAAGCTTGAAAATTTAGATGTTTACTGCAAAGGACTTCATAGGCCTTCATCTTACTCCAGAGCCTTCCACAGGCCCCTCCAGCACGCTCTACATGGCCTTTTCCACATTCCACAACTCCATCCAGCTCTCTTTACATCGCCACATGCCCCTCTGCGGGGCAACAGACCCCTATACAGGGTCACAGGCCTCTCCACAGGGCCTCAACCCCTTCAGCTCTCTCCACAGGACCACTGGCTCCTTCTGCCGGGCCACAAGCCTTTCCACAGGGCCACAATCCCCTCCCATTCCACAGGACAACAGGCTTTCTTTACAGGGCCATAGCTCCCCTCCACAGGGCCAAATGCACTTTCCACATGGCCACAACCCCCTCCAGCTCTCTACACAGAGTCATGGGGCCCGTCTGCAGGGCACAAGACCCTTCATCAAGGCCAAGGGGCCTTTCTACAGGGCCACTGGCCTTTAAATAGTGCCACAACCTCCTCTGGCTCTCTCAAGAGGGCCACAGGCTCCTTCTACAGGGCAAGGGCCCCCTCCACAAGGCCAAAGGCCCTTTGCAAAGGGCCATAGGTCCATTCCACAGGGCCATAGTCATTTCCATAGGGCCATAACCCCCCTCAAGCTCTCTCCACAGAACCGCAGGCTCCTTCTACAGGTTTACAGGCATATACACAGGGCCACATCCGCCTTCACCTCTCTCCACAAGGCGACAGGGCCCTTTCACTGTGTCATAGGCCTTTCCATAAGGCCACAACCCCCTCTGTCTCTCTCAAAAAGGACAGAGGCTCCCTTTACAAGGCAACAGCCCCCTCCACAAGGCCAAAGGCCTTTTTCAAAGGGCCACAGGTCCCTTTCGCAGGGCCATAGGCATTTCCCCAAGGCAATAACCCCCTCCAGCTCTCTCCACAGGACCACAGGCTCCTTCTACAAGACTACAACCCCTTTGAGCTCTTTCATCAGGGCCACAGCCTCCTCCGCCCCCCTTTAATCAGTTAAAAGGGCTCAATTGAGTGACCACAACACCTTCAGCTCTCTCCACAGGACCACAGGCTCCTACTGAGCCACAGGACTTTCCACAGTGCCACAAGCCCCTCTAGCTCTCTCCACAGGCAATCATGTTGCATGTTTTTTACTGCAAAGGACTTCATAGGCCAAAATCTTACTCCAGAGCCTTCCACAGGCCCCTCCAGCCGGCTCCACATGGCCTTTTCCTCAGGCCACAACTCCCTCCAGCTCTCTTTACATCGCCACATGCCCCTCTGCGGGGCCACAGACCCCTATACAGGGTCACTGGCCTTTCCACAGGGCCTCAACCCCTTCAGCTCTCTCCACAGGACCACAGGCTTTTCCACAGCCCACAACTCCTTCCAGCTCTCACCACAGGGCCACAGCCCCTTCCACAAGGCTAAAGGGCCTATCCATAGGGCCACAGACCTTTCCACAGGGCCACAACACGCTCCAGCTCTCTCCACAGGACAAGAAGCTCTCTTTACAGGGCCATAGCTCACCTCCACAGGGCCAAATGCACTTTCCACACGGCCACAACTCCCAACAGCCCTCTCCACAGAGTCACAGGGCCCGTCTGCAGGGCACAAGCCCCTCTTCAAGGCCAAAAGGCCTTTCTACATGGCCATAGTCATTCCCATAGGGCACGAGCACCTCCAGCTCTCTCCACAGGGCAACGGACCCCTGTACAGGGTCACAGTCCTTTCCACAGGGCCACAACAGCTTCAGCTCTCTCCACAGGCAATCATGTTGCATGTTGTTTACTGCAGAGGACTTCATAGGCCCAAACCTTACTCCAGAGCCTTCCACAGGCCCCTCCAGCCCGCTCCACATGGCCTTTTCCTCAGGCCACAACTCCCTCCAGCTCTCTTTACATCGCCACATGCCCCTCTGCGGGGCCACAGACCCCTATACAGGGTCACATGCCTTTCCACAGGGCCTCAACCCCTTCAGCTCTCTCCACAGGACCACTGCCTCCTTCTGCCGGGCTACAAGCCTTTCCACAGGGCCACAATCCCCTCCAACTCTTCTCCACAGGACAACAAGCTCTCTTTACAGGGCCATAGCTCCCCTCCACAGGGCCAAATGCACTTTCTGCACGGCCACAGCCCCCTTTAGCTCTCTCCACAGAGACACAAGGCCCGTCTGCAGGGCACAAGCCCCCTCTTCAAGGCCAAAAGGCCTTTCTACATGGCCATAGTCATTTCCATAGGGCACGAGCCCCTCCAGCTCTCTCCACAGGGCAACGGACCGCTATACAGGGTCACAGGCCTTTCCACAGGGCCACAACACCTTCAGCTCTTCCACATGACCACAGGCTCCAGCCCGGCCACAGGCCTTTCCACAGTGCTACAAGTCCCTCCAGCTCTCTCCACAGGCAATCATGTTTCATGTTGTTTACCGCAAAAGGACTTCATAGGCCCAAATCTTACTTCAGACCCTTCCACAGGCCCCTCCAGCCCGCTCCACATGGCCTTTTCCGCAGGCCACAACTCCCTCCAGCTCTCTTTACATCGCCACATGCCCCTCTGCGGGGCCACAGACCCCTATACAGGGTCACAGGCCTTTCCACAGGACCTCAACCCCTTCAGCTCTCTCCACAGGACCACAGACTTTTCCACAGCCCACAACTCCTTCCAGCTCTCACCAGAGGGCCACAGCCCCTTCCACAAGGCTAAAGGGCCTATCCATAGGGCCACAACACCCTCCAGCTCTCTCCACAGGACAAGAAGCTCTCTTTACAGGGCCATAGCTCACCTCCACAGGGCCAAATGCACTTTCCACACGGCCACAACTCCCAACAGCTCTCTCCACAGAGTCACAAGGCCCGTCTGCAGGGCACAAGCCCCCTCTTCAAGGCCAAAAGGCCTTTCTACATGGCCATAGTCATTTCCATAGGGCACGAGCCCCTCCAGCTCTCTCCACAGGGCAACGGACCCCTATACAGGGTCACAGGCCTTTCCCCAGGGCCACAATCCCCTCCAACTCTTCTCCACACGACAACAAGCTCTCTTTACCGGGCCATAGCTCCCCTCCACAGGGCCAAATGCACTTTCTGCATGGCCACAGCCCCCTTTAGCTCTCTCCACAGAGACACAAGGCCCGTCTGCAGGGCACAAGCCCCCTCTTCAAGGCCAAAAGGCCTTTCTACATGGCCATAGTCATTTCCATAGGGCACAAGCCCCTCCAGCTCTCTCCACAGGGCAACGGACCCCTATACAGGGTCACAGGCCTTTCCACAGGGCCACAACACTTTCAGCTCTCTCCACAGGACCACAGGCTCCTACTGGGCCACAGGCCTTTCCACAGTGCCACAAGCCCCTCCAGCTCTCTCCACAGGCAATCATGTTGCATGTTGTTTACTGCAAAGGACTTCATAGGCCCAAATCTTACTCCAGAGCCTTCCACAGGCCTTTCCAGCCCACTCCACATGGCCTTTTCCTCAGGCCACAACTCCCTCCCGCTCTCTTTACATCGCCACATGCACCCTCTGCGGGGCCACAGACCCCTATACAGGGTCACAGGCCTTTCCACAGGGCCTCAACCCCTTCAGCTCTCTCCACAGGACCACTGGCTCCTTCTGCCGGGCCACAAGCATTTCCACAGGGCCACAATCCCCTCCAACTCTCTACACAGGACAACTAGCTCTCTTTACAGGGCTATAGCTCCCCTCCACAGGGCCAAATGCACTTTCCACACGGCCAAAATCCCCTCCAGCTCTCTCCACAGAGTCACGGGGCTCGTCTGCAGGGCACAAGCCCCTTCATCAAGGCCAAGGGGCCTTTCTACAGGGCTACTGGCCTTTAAATAGGGCCACAACCCCCTCTGGTACTCTTAACAGGGCCACAGGCTCCTTCTACAGGTGTACAGGCATTTACACAGGGCCACAACCACCTTTACCTCTCTCCACAGGGCAACAGGGCCCTTTCACTATGCAATAAGCCTTTCCATAAGGCCACAACCCCCTCTCTCTCTCTCAAAAAGGACAGAGGCTCCCTTTACCAGGAAACAGCCCCCTCCACAAGGCCAAAGTCCTTTTTCAAAGGGCCACAGGTCCCTTCCACAGGGCCATAGGCATTTCCCCAAGGCAATAGCCCCCTCCAGCTCTCTCCACAGGACCACAGGCTCCTTCTACAAGGCTACAACCCATTTCAGCTCTTTCATCAGGGCCACAGCCCCCTCCACCCCTCTTTAATCAGTTAAAAGGACTCATTTGAGTGACCTATTGACCATTGGTCAGCTCGAGTAAAGGAACCTGATATAGTATACTGCACTGTTTAATATTCTTTTTTTTCTTTACACAGGTTGAATGCTGGCAAAGAAATGTCACCTATGCCATGCTCCTTTATACCAGTTTTCTTGATTGACATGTTATTTTTGGAGCCAAATGAGAAAATTGGGAAATAGAAAGCTCCCCCCTCCTTCCAATCAGTGGATCCGGTCAGGTGCTCAGTGGCGGTAGGCCACCGCCTGGAAGCCAAACATGAAAAAAGGAATGCTGGCACCGGTTTCCATATGATGAATTTTACTTTATTCCATGAAGATCAATACATTAAAAAGAAGGCATCTTTACAGGCAATCCGCCATCATGTCATTTTTGGTTTAAGCCTAATTTCTTTCAATAAATAAAATGGAATAAATGTGTCACTTTTTTGCCTATACTAGTAGTTGTGGGGTATTATGACATCACAATAGAATTAATACTTACCCTTTCCGATGCCTTTTAGGGCTATCCGGTGCAGAACCAAGGCCAAATACCAACCGACAGGACCTTCATGTGACATCATGGAAGGTCCTGTCGCTCAGGACGTGGCTTTGGCTCTGCACCGGATAGACCGAAAAGGCGTCTGAAAGGGTAAGTATTAATTCTTTATTATTTTTAATACATCTGTATTTATTTAATTTTGATTTCGTACTGTATAGTAATACATTACAAAATGAAATGGGGGCTGGCAGACATGTCACAAAGGGGAGGAGGAACAGGATTCTTCTTCCACCTCTGTGACATCACTTCTCCTCCGGACCGGGTGGTGTGTGAACACAGCCTCAGGCTGCGTGCCCACGTAGCGATTTACAAGCGTATATGTTGCGTAATTTACGCAGCGGAAACGCTTGTGAAACACTTGATAATCTGCACCCCATGGTACTCAGTGGCATTCCGCAATGTTAATGCCCATGCTGTAGATTTTTACGCAGCGTTTCTGCTGCGCTTAAAAATCCTTTCCACAGGGCCACAACACATTCAGCTCTCTCCACAGGACCACAGGCTCCTACCCGGCCACAGGCCTTTCCACAGTGCTACGAGTCCCTCCAGCTCTCTCCACAGGCAATCATGTTGCATGTTGTTTACCGCAAAAGGACTTCATAGGCCCAAATCTTACTTTAGACCCTTCCACAGGCCCCTCCAGCCCGCTCCACATGGCCTTTTCCGCAGGCCACAACTCCCTCCAGCTCTCTTTACATCGCCACATGCCCCTCTGCGGGGCCACAGACCCCTATACAGGGTCACAGGCCATTCCACAGGGCCACAATCCCCTCCAACTCTTCTCCACAGGACAACAAGCTCTCTTTACCGGGCCATAGCTCCCCTCCACAGGGCCAAATGCACTTTCTGCACGGCCACAGCCCCCTTTAGCTCTCTCCACAGAGACACAAGGCCCGTCTGCAGGGCACAAGCCCCCTCTTCAAGGCCAAAAGGCCTTTCTACATGGCCATAGTCATTTCCATAGGGCACGAGCCCCTCCAGCTCTCTCCACAGGGCAACGGACCGCTATACAGGGTCACAGGCCTTTCCACAGGGCCACAACACCTTCAGCTCTTCCACAGGACCACAGGCTCCAGCCCGGCCACAGGCCTTTCCACAGTGCTACAAGTCCCTCCAGCTCTCTCCACAGGCAATCATGTTTCATGTTGTTTACCGCAAAAGGACTTCATAGGCCCAAATCTTACTTCAGACCCTTCCACAGGCCCCTCCAGCCCGCTCCACATGGCCTTTTCCGCAGGCCACAACTCCCTCCAGCTCTCTTTACATCGCCACATGCCCCTCTGCGGGGCCACAGACCCCTATACAGGGTCACAGGCCTTTCCACAGGAACTCAACCCCTTCAGCTCTCTCCACAGGACCACAGACTTTTCCACAGCCCACAACTCCTTCCAGCTCTCACCAGAGGGCCACAGCCCCTTCCACAAGGCTAAAGGGCCTATCCATAGGGCCACAGACATTTCCACAGGGCCACAACACCCTCCAGCTCTCTCCACAGGACAAGAAGCTCTCTTTACAGGGCCATAGCTCACCTCCACAGGGCCAAATGCACTTTCCACACGGCCACAACTCCCAACAGCTCTCTCCACAGAGTCACAAGGCCCGTCTGCAGGGCACAAGCCCCCTCTTCAAGGCCAAAAGGCCTTTCTACATGGCCATAGTCATTTCCATAGGGCACGAGCCCCTCCAGCTCTCTCCACAGGGCAACGGACCCCTATACAGGGTCACAGGCCTTTCCCCAGGGCCACAATCCCCTCCAACTCTTCTCCCCACGACAACAAGCTCTATTTACCGGGCCATAGCTCCCCTCCACAGGGCCAAATGCACTTTCTGCATGGCCACAGCCCCCTTTAGCTCTCTCCACAGAGACACAAGGCCCGTCTGCAGGGCACAAGCCCCCTCTTCAAGGCCAAAAGGCCTTTCTACATGGCCATAGTCATTTCCATAGGGCACAAGCCCCTCCAGCTCTCTCCACAGGGCAACGGACCCCTATACAGGGTCACAGGCCTTTCCACAGGGCCACAACACTTTCAGCTCTCTCCACAGGACCACAGGCTCCTACTGGGCCACAGGCCTTTCCACGGTGCCACAAGCCCCTCCAGCTCTCTCCACAGGCAATCATGTTGCATGTTGTTTACTGCAAAGGACTTCATAGGCCCAAATCTTACTCCAGAGCCTTCCACACGCCTTTCCAGCCCACTCCACATGGCATTTTCCTCAGGCCACAACTCCCTCCAGCTCTCTTTACATCGCCACATGCACCCTCTGCGGGACCACAGACCCCTATACAGGGTCACAGGCCTTTCCACAGGGCCTCAACCCCTTCAGCTCTCTCCACAGGACCACTGGCTCCTTCTGCCGGGCCACAAGCATTTCCACAGGGCCACAATCCCCTCCAACTCTTCTCCACAGGACAACAAGCTCTCTTTACAGAGCCATAACTCCCCTCCACAGGGCCAAATGCACTTTCTGCACGGCCACAGCCCCCTTTAGCTCTCTCCACAGAGACACAGGGCCCGTCTGCAGGACACAAGCCCCCTCTTCAAGGCCAAAGGGCCTTTCTACATGGCCATAGTCATTTCCATAGGGCACAAGCCCCTCCAGCTCTCTCCACAGGGCAACGGACCCCTATACAGGGTCACAGGCCTTTCCACAGGGCCACAACACCTTCAGCTCTCTCCACAGGACCACAGGCTACTACCGGGCCACAGGTCTTTCCACAGTGCCACAAGCACCATCCAGCTCTCTCCACAGGCAATCATGTTGCACTTTTGCAACAAGAGTCAATTTTTGTTGCAGTTCGGCAACATTGGAGTCAACCCTGTTGCAAATCGGACACGAAGCTTGAAAATTTAGATGTTTACTGCAAAGGTCTTCATAGGCCTTCATCTTACTCCAGAGCCTTCCACAGGCCCCTCCAGCACACTCCACATGGCCTTTTCCACAGGCCACAACTCCATCCAGCTCTCTTTACATCGCCACATGCCCCTCTGCGGGGCAACAGACCCCTATACAGGGTCACAGGCCTCTCCACAGGGCCTCAACCCCTTCAGCTCTCTCCACAGGACCACTGGCTCCTTCTGCCGGGCCACAAGCCTTTCCACAGGGCCACAATCCCCTCCAATTCCACAGGACAACAGGCTCTCTTTACAGGGCCATAGCTCCCCTCCACAGGGCCAAATGCACTTTCCACATGGCCACAACCCCCTCCAGCTCTCTACACAGAGTCATGGGGCCCGTCTGCAGGGCACAAGACCCTTCATCAAGGCCAAGGGGCCTTTCTACAGGGCCACTGGCCTTTAAATAGTGCCACAACCTCCTCTGGCTCTCTCAAGAGGGCCACAGGCTCCTTCTACAGGGCAAGGGCCCCCTCCACAAGGCCAAAGGCCCTTTGCAAAGGGCCATAGGTCCATTCCACAGGGCCATAGTCATTTCCATAGGGCCATAACCCCCCTCAAGCTCTCTCCACAGAACCGCAGGCTCCTTCTACAGGTTTACAGGCATATACACAGGGCCACATCCGCCTTCACCTCTCTCCACAAGGCGACAGGGCCCTTTCACTGTGTCATAGGCCTTTCCATAAGGCCACAAACCCCTCTGTCTCTCTCAAAAAGGACAGAGGCTCCCTTTACAAGGCAACAGCCCCCTCCACAAGGCCAAAGGCCTTTTTCAAAGGGCCACAGGTCCCTTTCGCAGGGCCATAGGCATTTCCCCAAGGCAATAACCCCCTCCAGCTCTCTCCACAGGACCACAGGCTCCTTCTACAAGACTACAACCCCTTTGAGCTCTTTCATCAGGGCCACAGCCTCCTCCGCCCCCCTTTAATCAGTTAAAAGGGCTCAATTGAGTGACCACAACACCTTCAGCTCTCTCCACAGGACCACAGGCTCCTACTGAGCCACAGGACTTTCCACAGTGCCACAAGCCCCTCTAGCTCTCTCCACAGGCAATCATGTTGCATGTTTTTTACTGCAAAGGACTTCATAGGCCAAAATCTTACTCCAGAGCCTTCCACAGGCCCCTCCAGCCGGCTCCACATGGCCTTTTCCTCAGGCCACAACTCCCTCCAGCTCTCTTTACATCGCCACATGCCCCTCTGCGGGGCCACAGACCCCTATACAGGGTCACTGGCCTTTCCACAGGGCCTCAACCCCTTCAGCTGTCTCCACAGGACCACAGGCTTTTCCACAGCCCACAACTCCTTCCAGCTCTCACCACAGGGCCACAGCCCTTTCCACAAGGCTAAAGGGCCTATCCATAGGGCCACATACCTTTCCACAGGGCCACAACACCCTCCAGCTCTCTCCACAGGACAAGAAGCTCTCTTTACAGGGCCATAGCTCACCTCCACAGGGCCAAATGCACTTTCCACACGGCTACAACTCCCAACAGCTCTCTCCACAGAGTCACAGGGCCCGTCTGCAGGGCACAAGCGCCCTCTTCAAGGCCAAAAGGCCTTTCTACATGGCTATAGTCATTTCCATACGGCACGAGCCCCTCCAGCTCTCTCCACAGGGCAACGGACCCCTATACAGGGTCACAGGCCTTTCCACAGGGCCACAACACCTTCAGCTCTCTCCACAGGACCACAGGCTCCTACTGGGCCACAGGCCTTTCCACAGTGCCACAAGCCCCTCCAGCTCTCTCCACAGGCAATCATGTTGCATGTTGTTTACTGCAAAGGACTTCATAGGCTCAAATCTTACTCCAGAGCCTTCCACAGGCCTCTCCAGCCCGCTCCACATGGCCTTTTCCTCAGGCCACAACTCCCTCCAGCTCTCTTTACATCGCCACATGCCCCTCTGCGGGGCCACAGACCCCTATACAGGGTCACAGGCCTTTCCACAGGGCCTCAACCCCTTCAGCTGTCTCCACAGGACCACAGGCTTTTCCACAGCCCACAACTCCTTCCAGCTCTCACCACAGGGCCACAGCCCTTTCCACAAGGCTAAAGGGCCTATCCATAGGGCCACATACCTTTCCACAGGGCCACAACACCCTCCAGCTCTCTCCACAGGACAAGAAGCTCTCTTTACAGGGCCATAGCTCACCTCCACAGGGCCAAATGCACTTTCCACACGGCTACAACTCCCAACAGCTCTCTCCACAGAGTCACAGGGCCCGTCTGCAGGGCACAAGCGCCCTCTTCAAGGCCAAAAGGCCTTTCTACATGGCTATAGTCATTTCCATACGGCACGAGCCCCTCCACCTCTCTCCACAGGGCAACGGACCCCTATACAGGGTCACAGGCCTTTCCACAGGGCCACAACACCTTCAGCTCTCTCCACAGGACCACAGGCTCCTACTGGGCCACAGGCCTTTCCACAGTGCCACAAGCCCCTCCAGCTCTCTCCACAGGCAATCATGTTGCATGTTGTTTACTGCAAAGGACTTCATAGGCTCAAATCTTACTCCAGAGCCTTCCACAGGCCTCTCCAGCCCGCTCCACATGGCCTTTTCCTCAGGCCACAACTCCCTCCAGCTCTCTTTACATCGCCACATGCCCCTCTGCGGGGCCACAGACCCCTATACAGGGTCACAGGCCTTTCCACAGGGCCTCAACCCCTTCAGCTGTCTCCACAGGACCACAGGCTTTTCCACAGCCCACAACTCCTTCCAGCTCTCACCACAGGGCCACAGCCCTTTCCACAAGGCTAAAGGGCCTATCCATAGGGCCACAGACCTTTCCACAGGGCCACAACACCCTCCAGCTCTCTCCACAGGACAAGAAGCTCTCTTTACAGGGCCATAGCTCACCTCCACAGGGCCAAATGCACTTTCCACACGGCTACAACTCCCAACAGCTCTCTCCACAGAGTCACAGGGCCCGTCTGCAGGGCACAAGCGCCCTCTTCAAGGCCAAAAGGCCTTTCTACATGGCTATAGTCATTTCCATACGGCACGAGCCCCTCCAGCTCTCTCCACAGGGCAACGGACCCCTATACAGGGTCACAGGCCTTTCCACAGGGCCACAACACCTTCAGCTCTCTCCACAGGACCACAGGCTCCTACTGGGCCACAGGCCTTTCCACAGTGCCACAAGCCCCTCCAGCTCTCTCCACAGGCAATCATGTTGCATGTTGTTTACTGCAAAGGACTTCATAGGCTCAAATCTTACTCCAGAGCCTTCCACAGGCCTCTCCAGCCCGCTCCACATGGCCTGTTCCTCAGGCCACAACTCCCTCCAGCTCTCTTTACATCGCCACATGCCCCTCTGCGGGGCCACAGACCCCTATACAGGGTCACAGGCCTTTCCACAGGGCCTCAACCCCTTCAGCTGTCTCCACAGGACCACAGGCTTTTCCACAGCCCACAACTCCTTCCAGCTCTCACCACAGGGCCACAGCCCTTTCCACAAGGCTAAAGGGCCTATCCATAGGGCCACATACCTTTCCACAGGGCCACAACACCCTCCAGCTCTCTCCACAGGACAAGAAGCTCTCTTTACAGGGCCATAGCTCACCTCCACAGGGCCAAATGCACTTTCCACACGGCTACAACTCCCAACAGCTCTCTCCACAGAGTCACAGGGCCCGTCTGCAGGGCACAAGCGCCCTCTTCAAGGCCAAAAGGCCTTTCTACATGGCTATAGTCATTTCCATACGGCACGAGCCCCTCCAGCTCTCTCCACAGGGCAACGGACCCCTATACAGGATCACAGGCCTTTCCACAGGGCCACAACACCTTCAGCTCTCTCCACAGGACCACAGGCTCCTACTGGGCCACAGGCCTTTCCACAGTGCCACAAGCCCCTCCAGCTCTCTCCACAGGCAATCATGTTGCATGTTGTTTACTGCAAAGGACTTCATAGGCTCAAATCTTACTCCAGAGCCTTCCACAGGCCTCTCCAGCCCGCTCCACATGGCCTGTTCCTCAGGCCACAACTCCCTCCAGCTCTCTTTACATCGCCACATGCCCCTCTGCGGGGCCACAGACCCCTATACAGGGTCACAGGCCTTTCCACAGGGCCTCAACCCCTTCAGCTGTCTCCACAGGACCACAGGCTTTTCCACAGCCCACAACTCCTTCCAGCTCTCACCACAGGGCCACAGCCCTTTCCACAAGGCTAAAGGGCCTATCCATAGGGCCACATACCTTTCCACAGGGCCACAACACCCTCCAGCTCTCTCCACAGGACAAGAAGCTCTCTTTACAGGGCCATAGCTCACCTCCACAGGGCCAAATGCACTTTCCACACGGCCACAACTCCCAACAGCTCTCTCCACAGAGTCACAGGGCCCGTCTGCAGGGCACAAGCCCCCTCTTCAAGGCCAAAAGGCCTTTCTACATGGCCATAGTCATTTCCATAGGGCACGAGCCCCTCCAGCTCTCTCCACAGGGCAACAGACCCCTATACAGGATCACAGGCCTTTCCACAGGGCCACAACACCTTCAGCTCTCTCCACAGGACCACAGGCTCCTACTGGGCCACAGGCCTTTCTACAGTGCCACAAGCCCCTCCAGCTCTCTCCACAGGCAATCATGTTGCATGTTGTTTACTGCAAAGGACTTCATAGGCTCAAATCTTACTCCAGAGCCTTCCACAGGCCTCTCCAGCCCGCTCCACATGGCCTTTTCCTCAGGCCACAACTCCCTCCAGCTCTCTTTACATCGCCACATGCCCCTCTGCGGGGCCACAGACCCCTATACAGGGTCACAGGCCTTTCCACAGGGCCTCAACCCCTTCAGCTGTCTCCACAGGACCACAGGCTTTTCCACAGCCCACAACTCCTTCCAGCTCTCACCACAGGGCCACAGCCCTTTCCACAAGGCTAAAGGGCCTATCCATAGGGCCACAGACCTTTCCACAGGGCCACAACACCCTCCAGCTCTCTCCACAGGACAAGAAGCTCTCTTTACAGGGCCATAGCTCACCTCCACAGGGCCAAATGCACTTTCCACACGGCTACAACTCCCAACAGCTCTCTCCACAGAGTCACAGGGCCCGTCTGCAGGGCACAAGCGCCCTCTTCAAGGCCAAAAGGCCTTTCTACATGGCTATAGTCATTTCCATACGGCACGAGCCCCTCCAGCTCTCTCCACAGGGCAACGGACCCCTATACAGGGTCACAGGCCTTTCCACAGGGCCACAACACCTTCAGCTCTCTCCACAGGACCACAGGCTCCTACTGGGCCACAGGCCTTTCCACAGTGCCACAAGCCCCTCCAGCTCTCTCCACAGGCAATCATGTTGCATGTTGTTTACTGCAAAGGACTTCATAGGCTCAAATCTTACTCCAGAGCCTTCCACAGGCCTCTCCAGCCCGCTCCACATGGCCTTTTCCTCAGGCCACAACTCCCTCCAGCTCTCTTTACATCGCCACATGCCCCTCTGCGGGGCCACAGACCCCTATACAGGGTCACAGGCCTTTCCACAGGGCCTCAACCCCTTCAGCTGTCTCCACAGGACCACAGGCTTTTCCACAGCCCACAACTCCTTCCAGCTCTCACCACAGGGCCACAGCCCTTTCCACAAGGCTAAAGGGCCTATCCATAGGGCCACATACCTTTCCACAGGGCCACAACACCCTCCAGCTCTCTCCACAGGACAAGAAGCTCTCTTTACAGGGCCATACCTCACCTCCACAGGGCCAAATGCACTTTCCACACGGCCACAACTCCCAACAGCTCTCTCCACAGAGTCACAGGGCCCGTCTGCAGGGCACAAGCCCCCTCTTCAAGGCCAAAAGGCCTTTCTACATGGCCATAGTCATTTCCATAGGGCACGAGCCCCTCCAGCTCTCTCCACAGGGCAACAGACCCCTATACAGGATCACAGGCCTTTCCACAGGGCCACAACACCTTCAGCTCTCTCCACAGGACCACAGGCTCCTACTGGGCCACAGGCCTTTCCACAGTGCCACAAGCCCCTCCAGCTCTCTCCACAGGCAATCATGTTGCATGTTGTTTACTGCAAAGGACTTCATAGGCTCAAATCTTACTCCAGAGCCTTCCACAGGCCTCTCCAGCCCGCTCTACATGGCCTTTTCCTCAGGCCACAACTCCCTCCAGCTCTCTTTACATCGCCACATGCCCCTCTGCGGGGCCACAGACACCTATACAGGGTCACAGGCCTTTCCACAGGGCCTCAACCCCTTCAGCTGTCTCCACAGGACCACAGGCTCCTACTGGGCCACAGGCCTTTCCACAGTGCCACAAGCCCCTCCAACTCTTCTCCACAGGACAACAAGCTCTCTTTACCGGGCCATAGCTCCCATCAACAGGGCGAAATGCACTTTCTGCACCGCCACTGCCCCCTTTAGCTCTCTCCACAGAGACACAAGGCCCGTCTGCAGGGCACAAGCCCCCTCTTCAAAGCCAAAAGGCCTTTCTGCATGGCCATAGTCATTTCCATAGGGCACGAGCCCCTCCAGCTCTCTCCACAGGGCAACGGACCGCTATACAGGGTCACAGGCCTTTCCACAGGGCCACAACACCTTCAGCTCTCTCCACAGGACCACAGGCTCCTACCCGGCCACAGGCTTTTACACAGTGCTACAAGTCCCTCTAGCTCTCTCCACAGGCAATCATGTTGCATGTTGTTTACCGAAAAAAGGACTTCATAGGCCCAAATCTTACTTCAGACCCTTCCACAGGCCCCTCCAGCCCGCTCCACATGGCCTTTTCCGCAGGCCACAACTCCCTCCAGCTCTCTTTACATCGCCACATGCCCCTCTGCGGGGCCACAGACCCCTATACAGGGTCACAGGCCTTTCCACAGGGCCTCAACCCCTTCAGCTCTCTCCACAGGACCACTGGCTCCTTCTGCCGGGCCACAAGCATTTCCACAGGGCCACAATCCCCTCGAACTCTTCTCCACAGGACAACAAGCTCTCTTTACAGGGCCATAGCTCCCCTCCACAGGGCCAAATGCACTTTCTGCACGGCCACAGCCCCCTTTAGCTCTCTCCACAGAGACACAGGGCCCATCTGCAGGACACAAGCCCCCTCTTCAAGGCCAAAGGGCCTTTCTACATGGCCATAGTCATTTCCATAGGGCACAAGCCCCTCCAGCTCTCTCCACAGGGCAACGGACCCCTATACAGGGTCACAGGCCTTTCCACAGGGCCACAACACCTTCAGCTCTCTCCACAGGACCACAGGCTACTACCGGGCCACAGGTCTTTCCACAGTGCCACAAGCACCATCCAGCTCTCTCCACAGGCAATCATGTTGCACTTTTGCAACAAGAGTCAATTTTTGTTGCAGTTCGGCAACATTGGAGTCTACCCTGTTGCAAATCGGACACGAAGCTTGAAAATTTAGATGTTTACTGCAAAGGACTTCATAGGCCCCCATCTTACTCCAGAGCCTTCCACAGGCCCCTCCAGCACGCTCCACATGGCCTTTTCCACAGGCCACAACTCCATCCAGCTCTCTTTACATCGCCACATGCCCCTCTGCGGGGCAACAGACCCCTATACAGGGTCACAGGCCTCTCCACAGGGCCTCAACCCCTTCAGCTCTCTCCACAGGACCACTGGCTCCTTCTGCCGGGCCACAAGCATTTCCACAGGGCCACAATCCCCTCCAATTCCACAAGACAACAGGCTCTCTTTACAGGGCCATAGCTCCCCTCCACAGGGCCAAATGCACTTTCCACATTGCCACAACCCCCTCCAGCTCTCTACACAGAGTCATGGGGCCCGTCTGCAGGTCACAAGCCCCTTCATCAAGGCCAAGGGGCCTTTCTACAGGGCCACTGGCCTTTAAATAGTGCCACAACCTCCTCTGGCTCTCTCAAGAGGGCCACAGGCTCCTTCTACAGGGCAAGGGCCCCCTCCACAAGGCCAAAGGCCCTTTGCAAAGGGCCATAGGTCCATTCCACAGGGCCATAGTCATTTCCATAGGGCCATAACCCCCCTCAAGCTCTCTCCACAGAACCGCAGGCTCCTTCTACAGGTTTACAGGCATATACACAGGGCCACATCCGCCTTCACCTCTCTCCACAAGGCGACAGGGCCCTTTCACTGGGTCATAGGCCTTTCCATAAGGCCACAACCCCCTCTGTCTCTCTCAAAAAGGACAGAGGCTCCCTTTACAAGGCAACAGCCCCCTCCACAAGGCCAAAGGCCTTTTTCAAAGGGCCACAGGTCCCTTTCGCAGGGCCATAGGCATTTCCCCAAGGCAATAACCCCCTCCAGCTCTCTCCACAGGACCACAGGCTCCTTCTACAAGACTACAACCCCTTTGAGCTCTTTCATCAGGGCCACAGCCTCCTCCGCCCCCCTTTAATCAGTTAAAAGGGCTCAATTGAGTGACCACAACACCTTCAGCTCTCTCCACAGGACCACAGGCTCCTACTGAGCCACAGGACTTTCCACAGTGCCACAAGCCCCTCTAGCTCTCTCCACAGGCAATCATGTTGCATGTTTTTTACTGCAAAGGACTTCATAGGCCCAAATCTTACTCCAGAGCCTTTCACAGGCCCCTCCAGCCGGCTCCACATGGCCTTTTCCTCAGGCCACAACTCCCTCCAGCTCTCTTTACATCGCCACATGCCCCTCTGCGGGGCCACAGACCCCTATACAGGGTCACTGGCCTTTCCACAGGGCCTCAACCCCTTCAGCTCTCTCCACAGGACCACAGGCTTTTCCACAGCCCACAACTCCTTCCAGCTCTCACCACAGGGCCACAGCCCCTTCCACAAGGCTAAAGGGCCTATCCATAGGGCCACAGACCTTTCCACAGGGCCACAACACGCTCCAGCTCTCTCCACAGGACAAGAAGCTCTCTTTACAGGGCCATAGCTCACCTCCACAGGGCCAAATGCACTTTCCACACGGCCACAACTCCCAACAGCCCTCTCCACAGAGTCACAGGGCCCGTCTGCAGGGCACAAGCCCCTCTTCAAGGCCAAAAGGCCTTTCTACATTGCCATAGTCATTCCCATAGGGCACGAGCACCTCCAGCTCTCTCCACAGGGCAACGGACCCCTGTACAGGGTCACAGTCCTTTCCACAGGGCCACAACAGCTACAGCTCTCTCCACAGGCAATCATGTTGCATGTTGTTTACTGCAGAGGACTTCATAGGCCCAAACCTTACTCCAGAGCCTTCCACAGGCCCCTCCAGCCCGCTCCACATGGCCTTTTCCTCAGGCCACAACTCCCTACAGCTCTCTTTACATCGCCACATGCCCCTCTGCGGGGCCACAGACCCCTATACAGGGTCACATGCCTTTCCACAGGGCCTCAACCCCTTCAGCTCTCTCCACAGGACCACTGCCTCCTTCTGCCGGGCTACAAGCCTTTCCACAGGGCCACAATCCCCTCCAACTCTTCTCCACAGGACAACAAGCTCTCTTTACAGGGCCATAGCTCCCCTCCACAGGGCCAAATGCACTTTCTGCATGGCCACAGCCCCCTTTAGCTCTCTCCACAGAGACACAAGGCCCGTCTGCAGGGCACAAGCCCCCTCTTCAAGGCCAAAAGGCCTTTCTACATGGCCATAGTCATTTCCATAGGGCACGAGCCCCTCCAGCTCTCTCCACAGGGCAACGGACCGCTATACAGGGTCACAGGCCTTTCCACAGGGCCACAACACCTTCAGCTCTTCCACAGGACCACAGGCTCCAGCCCGGCCACAGGCCTTTCCACAGTGCTACAAGTCCCTCCAGCTCTCTCCACAGGCAATCATGTTGCATGTTGTTTACCGCAAAAGGACTTCATAGGCCCAAATCTTACTTCAGACCCTTCCACAGGCCCCTCCAGCCCGCTCCACATGGCCTTTTCCGCAGGCCACAACTCCCTCCAGCTCTCTTTACATCGCCACATGCCCCTCTGCGGGGCCACAGACCCCTATACAGGGTCACAGGCCTTTCCACAGGAACTCAATCCCTTCAGCTCTCTCCACAGGACCACAGACTTTTCCACAGCCCACAACTCCTTCCAGCTCTCACCAGAGGGCCACAGCCCCTTCCACAAGGCTAAAGGGCCTATCCATAGGGCCACAGACATTTCCACAGGGCCACAACACCCTCCAGCTCTCTCCACAGGGAAAGAAGCTCTCTTTACAGGGCCATAGCTCACCTCCACAGGGCCAAATGCACTTTCCACACGGCCACAACTCCCAACAGCTCTCTCCACAGAGTCACAAGGCCCGTCTGCAGGGCACAAGCCCCCTCTTCAAGGCCAAAAGGCCTTTCTACATGGCCATAGTCATTTCCATAGGGCACGAGCCCCTCCAGCTCTCTCCACAGGGCAACGGACCCCTATACAGGGTCACAGGCCTTTCCCCAGGGCCACAATCCCCTCCAACTCTTCTCCACACGACAACAAGCTCTCTTTACCGGGCCATAGCTCCCCTCCACAGGGCCAAATGCACTTTCTGCATGGCCACAGCCCCCTTTAGCTCTCTCCACAGAGACACAAGGCCCGTCTGCAGGGCACAAGCCCCCTCTTCAAGGCCAAAAGGCCTTTCTACATGGCCATAGTCATTTCCATAGGGCACAAGCCCCTCCAGCTCTCTCCACAGGGCAACGGACCCCTATACAGGGTCACAGGCCTTTCCACAGGGCCACAACACTTTCAGCTCTCTCCACAGGACCACAGGCTCCTACTGGGCCACAGGCCTTTCCACGGTGCCACAAGCCCCTCCAGCTCTCTCCACAGGCAATCATGTTGCATGTTGTTTACTGCAAAGGACTTCATAGGCCCAAATCTTACTCCAGAGCCTTCCACAGGCCTTTCCAGCCCACTCCACATGGCCTTTTCCTCAGGCCACAACTCCCTCCAGCTCTCTTTACATCGCCACATGCACCCTCTGCGGGGCCACAGACCCCTATACAGGGTCACAGGCCTTTCCACAGGGCCTCAACCCCTTCAGCTCTCTCCACAGGACCACTGGCTCCTTCTGCCGGGCCACAAGCATTTCCACAGGGCCACAATCCCCTCCAACTCTTCTCCACAGGACAACAAGCTCTCTTTACAGAGCCATAACTCCCCTCCACAGGGCCAAATGCACTTTCTGCACGGCCACAGCCCCCTTTAGCTCTCTCCACAGAGACAGGGCCCGTCTGCAGGACACAAGCCCCCTCTTCAAGGCCAAAGGGCCTTTCTACATGGCCATAGTCATTTCCATAGGGCACAAGCCCCTCCAGCTCTCTCCACAGGGCAACGGACCCCTATACAGGGTCACAGGCCTTTCCACAGGGCCACAACACCTTCAGCTCTCTCCACAGGACCACAGGCTACTACCGGGCCACAGGTCTTTCCACAGTGCCACAAGCACCATCCAGCTCTCTCCACAGGCAATCATGTTGCACTTTTGCAACAAGAGTCAATTTTTGTTGCAGTTCGGCAACATTGGAGTCAACCCTGTTGCAAATCGGACACGAAGCTTGAAAATTTAGATGTTTACTGCAAAGGACTTCATAGGCCTTCATCTTACTCCAGAGCCTTCCACAGGCCCCTCCAGCACGCTCTACATGGCCTTTTCCACATTCCACAACTCCATCCAGCTCTCTTTACATCGCCACATGCCCCTCTGCGGGGCAACAGACCCCTATACAGGGTCACAGGCCTCTCCACAGGGCCTCAACCCCTTCAGCTCTCTCCACAGGACCACTGGCTCCTTCTGCCGGGCCACAAGCCTTTCCACAGGGCCACAATCCCCTCCCATTCCACAGGACAACAGGCTCTCTTTACAGGGCCATAGCTCCCCTCCACAGGGCCAAATGCACTTTCCACATGGCCACAACCCCCTCCAGCTCTCTACACAGAGTCATGGGGCCCGTCTGCAGGGCACAAGACCCTTCATCAAGGCCAAGGGGCCTTTCTACAGGGCCACTGGCCTTTAAATAGTGCCACAACCTCCTCTGGCTCTCTCAAGAGGGCCACAGGCTCCTTCTACAGGGCAAGGGCCCCCTCCACAAGGCCAAAGGCCCTTTGCAAAGGGCCATAGGTCCATTCCACAGGGCCATAGTCATTTCCATAGGGCCATAACCCCCCTCAAGCTCTCTCCACAGAACCGCAGGCTCCTTCTACAGGTTTACAGGCATATACACAGGGCCACATCCGCCTTCACCTCTCTCCACAAGGCGACAGGGCCCTTTCACTGTGTCATAGGCCTTTCCATAAGGCCACAACCCCCTCTGTCTCTCTCAAAAAGGACAGAGGCTCCCTTTACAAGGCAACAGCCCCCTCCACAAGGCCAAAGGCCTTTTT
>NW_027368350.1:0-50545 GCF_046119375.1 Phyllobates terribilis | reverse complement strand
GAAATTCAGGGGACCGTCCAATGCATCCCACCACAGTCAAGCTCCTAGATCGCATCCCTGCGAACTTCATCGGGTGAACGTCACATTTCTCCACCATGTGTAAGCCAATGTGGTTGTGTTATGTTGTGTATCGTGTTACTTTCATGTAACGGTTACAACCTTAAGTTGTTGTGCTTTTGTGTTCCTTCCATGTACCGTGCTTAAGGTTATGTTGTTTGCGTTGGTTCTATGTAACTTTGATCCCTTTTTATGTCAAGTGTTATGTCGCTTGTTGTTTGTGATAGGTTGCGTTCATAACGAATTGATTCAAAAAGTTTAAGAAACAAATAACATGACACAAATTCACAACGTTCAACAAAGTTTTAAAGAAACAAATAACATGACACAAATCACGGTATGTCGTAAAAAGACGTGTCATGGAGACTGTTGTTGATGGCTTCCCACATGTCCCATGGAGGGTACTCTTCTTCCTCCTTGTATGGTATAAGGTGGCCCTTCACACGCTTCATGCACTGAAAGAATACCGTAACACATTACATGTCATCGATGTATACTGCTCACTAGTAATTGACATGAAGGAAAGAAATGGCTTACCAGTCCGAGTTCCTCAGCCGTAGGCGGAATGATCTTAGGGTGTGTGCATGCCAGATACCACTCCATGTAGTCGTCGGTTACCTCGTAATCATACATAGTCAATGCACCGAGCGCGTCAAGTGATATCCTGTGGAAAGTCTGTGCATCCCACACCCAATTCGTCATCGTGTAATCCACCTTGTAACTGCCTATCGCCCCGCCCCCGGATCGCTCTTTAGGGTGCGATTAATGGTTCTTGTATACACTGGACTACCCTGAACTGCCTCAGGACTCGATCGGGCATGTAAGGTTTGGTGATATCGTGGGAGAATCCCAGCACACCATGGAATAGAGACGGCGCGAGCTCCACATCATCGAAGTCCAGGACACCATAGTACAACCAGGCAACCTAAATATGGAATTAAGTTTTAGAATAAGCCTACACTAGAAAATAGACGTTGGTATAAACCAACATTTCGTACTACACAATACGTACCTCGGCCGCTGACATAGCATCTAGCTCGGCACGGTAGTTTCTCCCGTGGCCGAACTGGGCATGGGGGGCCACTTCATGGCTAGAGGTCGGTCATCGTCCCACTGACTTCGGTGCGGCCTAAAGGTCGGGAAGTAGGCGTATATCCAGCTCTGCATTTTATGTTTAAATCATTACCATAGCGACGTTAAAGATATAAACATGTTTTAATTGACATACAATTATTTACCATCACGAGCGTATAGTACAACGAAACCTGCTTACACTCAGCCTGGAAGCCTTTCCCAGCTCCCGGTATGTAGAAGCGAGCAGACCGGCACCCATTCCCACTCTCCGACCTCGTCAAGGTCCCGGACATACTCTATGTTGGACAGTGGAATCTTGTGGAAGAGAGTACTACCCAAAAGATGGAGTAGATACCCCGAGACGGCTATGCGCGAGGTGGCAGAAAGGCATTGGTGGCTAATGCATGCATCCCTAAACTTAGTATGGGAGACACCCGTGTCTTTCCCACGCACGCCAAAAAATGCCCTCGCCTCGGCCACCTTCTGGGTAAGATCGGTAGTCTTCCCCAAAAGGTGTTGCTTCTCGGAGGCACCCATTCCCCTGCCACGTATGGGTAGCTTCATCTGCTTGTAAACGTCATGCAAGGTGATTGTCATCTCACCAAAAGGTGGGTGAAATGAGCTCGTCTCGGGCTGCCAGCTCTCCACGAACGCCATGAACAGGTCCTTGTCCACATGCTCGTAAATCAAGCCCGGGATATGGTCAAGCTGGGCATCAATAGCAGCAAACATCATGGGTGTCCCCGTGGCTGGGGTCCAAGCTCGCATCATCTTGTGGCGGAACTGGAAATTGCATGTTCGACCCTACATATCCAGTTTAGAATTTATGTGAGAGCATCTAGGGAACTTAAGGACATTTTATTGAACATGTAACTTACCTTTCCCCGCCATATGTCGTATGCAATGTGGTCAGGGAACCCACGAAGCAGCTCAGGATCCTCCGGACCATCACTACGGTCAGGTAGGGATCAACGGTGATGGCCCTGTTGGGTCTCCTCTGTGACCGATTGACATTCTCCTCCATGGCCACACCCTCATCTGCAACCCCCTCACCTGCATCCCCCCCCCCCCCCTCGTCACCCTCTTCATCCCGTGGGGCATTCCACGTCTTCGCCCCCTCCACCCGCCCTACAAGACATATTTAATATTGAAACAATCATTCTGGTTTATTAAATTTAATTTATCGTAAACAATATTATACTTTATTATACATACCTCCACTCCAGGCTCTTCCTCTTCCGCAGCATGAGCCCACTCCTCACCATGAGGCTCTTCCTCTTCCATTCCTTCGTCCATACCCTAATCATAACTGAAGGCGGACCAATCTCCTTGATGGCGATCATAGTCACCACCGTAGTACGGTTGCGAGCCTCCGCCATATTGGTAGTGTGACCCGTCACCGTACTGGGTTGCGGAACCACCACCGTAGTGAAATTCCGATCCACCGCCTACGTGGTGTCCGGACCTGCCGCCATAGTGGTAACCAGACCCACCACCCATTTGTTGGTCACCGTAGTAACCCAACATCATCTGATGGGAAGACGATGCGTCTCCCATGAACTCGTCCACCCCCACACCCGAGATGGAATGGCGTGACCCGGATGCCTCCAGGTACATGGGATAGGGGTACGGGGCTCTTCGGACTCGCATTGTCGCCCATCACCGGAGACATAATGTCTCGCGGGCGTGTAATTGGCCGAGGCGGATGCCCTTTCAGCCCCCCGCTTTTTCTTCCGGGCCACTCTAGCGCCCAGCTCTGATTCAGTTCTGGCTGCTTCCTCCGCAACCAATCAGGAGGCCTCCGCGACATCCCTTTTCTGGTGCCGTTCTGATCTAGATCCCAGGCCACCAACCTTCTTCTCCATCCTCTTCAAGCGGTCCTGCATACACACCATTAAAATGTAAATGATTTTTAAATGGATTGACCATACATTTACATCAACTAACAACAACCTAAAAGCGAGAATCATGAAAATGCACGTGACGCCTATGGAAGCCAAGGACGTCACGGCTATGGTTGCCAACATCGTCACGCCCAGATCAGTAATGGCCGTCACGGCCCAGAGAGCCAGTGCAAATTGAGGCAAACACATACTACACTGCCTTCCGAAACTGTAAATCGAACCTCAAATCCAACCTCAACCAACATTCAAAACTGTTTTCCTACTAATTCAACATTAATAACTACCTAAATACCAAATCCACCTAACAAACTCATTACTAAGATAATTTTTACACTCAATGGTATTAAACGCCATATATAGCTAAAATCACCAAAAATCTCAATATTCCTAACATAAAAATGAATATAAATCAATTTTTTTTACCTAAATACCTACAAATTGTACAATAAAATATAACAATTCTTAGAAAATTCTTATATCATCAAATATCCACAAAGTCAATACTACAACTACAATCAAAGACAATTTCAACATTTTAACCATAAAATTTAATTAAATCTAATTATTTCACCTAAATACCTAAAAAATCCACCAAAACTTAGAATAATTTATAAAAAATATCTATACAACCAAATATCCACAAAATCAATACTACAACTAAAATCAACAAAAAATTCAACATTTTTACCATATAATTTAATTAAATCTAATTATTTCACCTAAATACCTAAAAAATCCGCCAAAACTTAGAACAATTTATAAAAAAAAATATCTATACAACCAAATATCCACAAAATCAATACTAGAACTAAAATCAACAAAAAATTCAACATCTTAACCATATAATTTTTAATTAAATCTAATTATTTCACCTAAATACCTACAAAATCCACCAAAACTTATAACAATTTATATAAAAAAAAAACCTATACAACCAAATATCCACAAAATCAATACTACAACTAGAATCAACAAAAAAATCAACAATTTAACCATATAATTTAGTTAAATCTAATTATTTTACTTAAATACCTACAAAATCCACCAAAACTTAGAACAATTTATAAAAAAAATACCTATACAACCAAATATCCACAAAATCAATACTACAACTAAAATCTCAATATATATCAATATTTCAACCATAAATTTAAATTAATTCACATTATTTTAACTAATTAACTTGATTATCTACTCAATCTACCAATAATTCAACCTAAAAACCTATAGATCCAAATATCTTCGAAATCAACTCAAATCTTCCATATACTTCAAGATTCCAACAATATTATGCATATATATCACATTAATTCAACAAAATAACATATATAACTACTAAATCCTCCAAGAATTTCTAGGAGAACTTATAGATCTACATAAACATCAACTCAAAACAAGCTAGAAATTGGACAACTAACCATATCAACTTTGATTTCGATCTTTGGGATGGAAGAACAACCAAACGAGAGGGCTACGAGCACCGGATTGAGCTTAAACAACCAAAAATGGTGTTCGGCCGAGTGAGAACTGCAAGGAGAGGTGTGTGGAGGCGGCCGAATTTGAGTAATGGAGGGTTTGGAGGTGTTTTAGGCTTTTATAGCCTAAAACACGCTCCTCGTCACGTGAGCTTCGGAGGACATCGTCACGGGATGCTTGGCATAGAGCGTCACGGGAGTGTTGGCGTGCAGCGTCACAGGAAAAGGAAGGACCCACGTGACGGCAGAATCGGAGCGGGACCCAAGTGACGTGCAATTCAGTATGCCCCGTAACGATTTTTGATCTCGTATCCGTGATGAATTTGGGTGCGATGCTTAGTAAAAAACATATGCGATGGTTAGCAATCACCAAAAACTAAGGAAAAACATATCCTAAGATATTATTTAAAAAGAGATTATAAATTTTTTACATCGTATAAGAGTTGATATCTACAAGCAAAACACATGCACATATCTTCTATCCCTTCTTCCCCAATCAATTATCCTACAATATACATATTCTCAAAAAACTCAGACGCAGATTTTCCATAATATCATAAAACTCACTAAAATTGATCATCCCATCTCCATCCGTGTCAGCCTCCTTCATGAGCTCAATAAGCTCCTTATAAGTCAAAGGGTGGCCTATTTTGCCCATGGCCTTAGCCAGCTCAGTAGGCGAAATAAAGCCGTTACCGTCCTGGTCAAGGGATGCGAAAACCTGCCTAAGCTGGTCTTCGCTGAGGATGTGTTGGGTGTTTGCCAGTTGTGAGACAACGGCATCCACGAGCTCATCAAACTCAATGGAGCCATTACCATTCGAGTCGATATTGGCTAGAAGGGAGTAGAGCTTATCCCCTGTTGGCTTGAGCCCGAGGGACCGTAGTAGGGCTGCTAGCTCGAGCTCGGTTAGGCTCCCGTCTGAGTCCAGATCGAACCGTTTGAAGACTTCGGCTAGGTTGCTCTTGACTTGCTCATATTCCTCTGGCTTTGCCATGTGTATGAGGGAGGAATCTTTTTTTTTGTTTTTTGCTAAGAAAAATTGAGATTATAGATGGTGGTTTGTTGTGTATGTACTATTTAGGGCATAAAGCTTATTGTACCATGAAAATTGTTTAGAATGTTTAAAAGAGAATTGATGGTCAAGATGGTGGATGACGCCTTTTTGAGGTTTGCTAATTCAAGAGATGAGGGATCACTTTGTGTTAAATTTAAAAGGAATAGCACTATAAGGACTGAATTTTGTGTATATAGTCTAAGAGACAAGTTTATTGCACTTCTATGTAAAAATCAACTCCATAGAGATAGTAATTCAATAACTGACAACAATTTTTTATGAATGTTTGTAAATCAATTGATAATTATTATTAATGGAAGAAATCTACTACATATAGCAAAAGGAAGGAGATATTTACTCCTAGAATTGCTCTAACCATTAATACACAATAAAAGATATAATGTGAATAAAAAAAATCTAGCTATATATAAATTGAATATCTTTTACTATCTTTATTTACTAATACATCCCCACAAGCTAAACGGTACTAAGGAAAGTTGTATCTTTTTCATTAGGCTACGAAACGAGGTTGATGCATAGCTTTTGTCAATATGTCAGCCAGCTGGTCTTCAATTGAGACATATGTTACGCGGAATGTATGCCAAATCTATATTGATCATTCGGAATGTATGCCAAAGCTATATTGATCATTCGTGAGTGAAAAAACGGGGTGGCACTTAGACTCCCCCTAATTAATGTTGGATCCTGATTTTTTGCCAACTTCCGGCCAGCTTTCCGGCTATCTCCGGTGGTCGGAATTACCGGGAGAAGGGACTATTGACTTCCTCTGCGCGAACTCTTGAATATGGTATATTAATTAATGTGCATCCAAAATATAGCGATCCTTAAGGAAACATTACGCACTACTTTTGAACATATTCATATAAATATATATACGAAAGATGCATAAGGAACAAACTTACAACTATGCAAGGTGGGAGAGCCAAACTCATACTGCAAAGTAAGACTGCCAGTCACTGAACTAGTATGGAAGGCCATATAGATGCAAAATTTAGATACCAGAACACTTGCTATTAACAAGATGTCATTGCATTTGGGAAATTATCAAATACAGAAAAAGGGAAATGTTTGATGTTACTGTCATTTGCATTAGTACTGTTGAGGCAATCATATCTTAGAAGTCAAGAAGAAGTTGTGGAAGAACCCTTTCAAGATGAGTAGGTTCAATCTTGGTAAGCCCTTCTGCTTCTGCAATTGCAGCAGCACGTTGAACAGCTTCTGAATCATTAATGCAGTTTAAGAAATTAGAATGTCTCAATGTAATGATCTTCAACACCTCAAACAACCAAGATGCTGTATTATGAGTTCAAACCTTCAACAAAGACTTTGAGAAGCTCACAGCTCAGCTTCACTGCATTGGCATTAGCTGAACAACAATTCAAGAGAGTGAATAATAAATACAACAGCTTTCTCAGAGATTACAGCCATGGAACACAACAAAGTATCCATACAGTTCATGTCACACAACTAATTAGACAGCAAACAACCCCAGAAACTCAACCTACTCTATCATATCAATAGGAAAAAGATGTGAAATTGTGATTTTGACAGCGTGAAATAGGCAAATTCTCAGATTCAAGAGAACATTTCCAATTTTTGGATTTTACAATGGGGAAACTGAAGTATAGCCTTACCAGTAGTAGATCGATTTCGTTTAGAAGGGCCAGCAGCTCCGACCTGCAAAATATGTTAGGTTATCGAAGCGGTATCGTCGATTCTCGCCGAGTCTATAAATTCTAGTAATTATATAAGAATTTTACAAACCTCGACTTCCATGGCTTCTCCGCCGCATTCGCTCCTCTCCTTTTCTGCAAAGAAATTCGCAGAAACAACGTAAATATCTCATAGACGCGTAGAAGATATGCATTCGGAGAGAGATAGAAACTAGCCAAGAGTTCTTCTTCGCCAAATTAGCTTGAAAATGGCGTGTATCAGATCCTACAAACACGAGATGATACGAAAAGATAATTCTTTACAAAGTGATCAGATTCGAACATAAACTTGTGAAATTCGTGACTGTAACACTAATCGAAGATAGAAGAAAGACGAGGAAGACGATTGAGACTTACAGGATCGAAGGCATTGTCCTTATCCATCAAAAAGTCCAAGCAACAAAGAGCAAATAGTTTTCCTTCCGCGCTCTATAGTCTCCTGACTCGCCTCTTCGCGCTCATACAAAATTTGGTTATTTCCGAGCAGAAAATATCCTTTGTACATCCCCACATAAATGGTATATATTACAAAACGAGTCCTTAAATACGTGATTTTCATACAATAAGCCCTTTACTAGATAATCAAACAAAACCACCCCTTAAATACGTGGTATTACATGTAAGTTTCATGGAAAACTAAAAATATTACTAAATATATAGTGAAGATCATCAGCTCCGTCACTGTTGGAGTCCAGCAAACTTCGCGTAGTCAACACTCTACACGAGGGCTTGAGGATTGCTCTTCGCGTTGTTGAGGACGTTCTGTCTGCTTGTTGTTCTTCGCGTAGGATGTGCTTCGTGTACCTGCGTATTAAACCCAGAGGAGGGAGGCCTTTGGATTTGACTCTCCGACGCTCAAGTTAGAATTCATCCGCGTAAGATGTCAATACAAAGTAAAATAATGAAATTGCGTGAGGCGGGGTAGAGAGAGAGAGAGAGAGAGAGAAAGGTTGTTCGCGAAGGATTGATGTTATGAGTCTGGAGGGAAACGTGTACGCGAAGTAAAAAGAGAGAGCTCCCGAATTTACTATAAATGGTTGGGATGAACAGTGATCAGTCGCTTTCAACTCTTCAAACCCTTATTTATAGATGAGGGTTGTTAGTGGATCATGGGCCTTTTGTTCAATGGGCCGCCCTTTATGTCATATTTGGGCCTGAGGCAAAAGGGGGTCTAACATCCATCCCCTAGGGTTTACGTGTAATGAACACGAAACTATAATCTGCACGTTGGATTCCCTTCGCGTCACCTTGGTACACGCGTGATTTCGTTCCTCCCCTGGCCGACACGTGTCCACTATTGATTAGATGATTATGCCGCCCGTTTTGACTATAAAAGGGGGGGGGGGTGAGTTCATTTTCATTATTTCTCTTACTCTCTTCTTCCTTCCCCAATACGCTCCCTCTCTTACTCTCTTCTGCCTTCTCCGGTGATCTTCCTGAACTTCCGACTACCGTCTCAGCTGCACTGGCTCGTTGCAGACTCTGTGGTGATTCCGTCGATCCTCCCTCTCCCTTGCCTGCTCCACCGTCCGCCATGTTAGGTCAGCTCTTTGTCTATCTCCGGTCTTCTTTTACATTCGCTGCCCTTTCATCGTTGTTTTCCGATATTTGATTCCGATGAGAAGGGGCTTGAGTACGTTGCAGTGGGGCTTCGGGAGGGGAAAACTCCTTCCTTCCCTTTTCCGACCGCCTTAAAGGGGGCTTTTCCTCCGCCGGCGGCCACTGTCTCCTTCTCATCGTTTTTTACTCATTTCCCCTTTTGCAATTTCGAACGGTTATTTCAGAACAGTCATGTCAGTACTCCGCCGTTTCAACTTCTCACTCTTATCGAGAAACACGGAAATCCCTCTTTTACCCCTGTCTTTTGAACTTCTCCTTTTTCTGGGTCGCGCACCCGAGTTTTTTTCTTAGGAGAGATAAATGTTGTTTTTCGCGAGAATTCCGATTTTCACTAAATACCTCTTCGCGAGAAGCTACCATATTTATCGCACTCCTGAGAACAAACTCGTGCTTTCTTTAGGTTCTAGTTCCACCGATTCGCGCTCGACGTCTTTGTCTAGTGCCTCTTCGTCTAGAACCGATCACGAAGCTGTTCCTCTACGAACCATCTTTGCGCAAGGTGACAAAGCCTTAGCGATCCTGGCGTCCGGGACTTCTACCCTCGCGGAACCTCGTATAGAAATCCCAGAGACCTATAAGGAACCGTGTCCACCCGTCAAGATTTATACATGGCGTATTCGCGGCTATCGTCCAAAGAACTTGGGAAACGAGTTTGCTGGGGGGCGCTCTGTTTTAACTCTCAAAGACCTTAAAAAGATCGCCAACCTTTACCCCTTTCCTAAAGGTACTATCTTGGCGCTTCCCGAGGAGAGGAGTAAGATGGCGTACAACTACGATGGCTGAGTTCGCGATCAGCAAACAGGCGATGGAGGGAGGTTTTCGTCTTCCTTTACTTCCATGGGTGAAGAGTATCTGAAGGTTACCCGTTTTAGCCCCACCCAGCTTCATCTATGGTTTGGCATTCCATCACGGTCTTCACCATGCGAGCACAAGACATTGGTGCGAAACCTTCGCCTGCGCGTTTTAACTATGTCTATACTCCGAGGAAGATTACTGGAAACATTGGCTTGTAATCTGTTCGTACATCCGCGGCTTTAGCTTGGAGGATGCCTACTAACGAGATCGTTTGGAAGAAACAATGGTTTTTGGTTCGTCCCCCTCCTGGGGATACCTTCGCGTATCACATCCAGATCAACGCGTTTCTTTCGGACCTCGTTCTGAACAAGGATTTCAAAGGTCGTTTCGTCGCGAGATATACTGACTACCCGGATTCTTCTTTGTGTGTGTTCGTACGCGAAGTTACCCTCAAGCTCTGAGAATTGAGGGGACTCAGTCCCCCACATCCTCCTCCTGGTTTCCATTTGTTAATGCTACTTGAGTAAAAGAATTTGTTTTTACTATCTAACTCCTTTCTCTTGTGCAGGTCGTGACTATTTTGATCTTCTTGATTCTCTTCCTGACTTGGACGCAGGGCAGACAAAGGGGTGGTGAGTGTGGCGTAGTCTGGTGATAAGGGCGGGTCTGAAGAGACAGGCGGTGCTCCTCAGAAAGGTAAGTTTGCCGCTGATCCATTGTCTTGCCCAAAACCTACGTCTCGTGGTGGTACTGGCGTCTCGCGAAAACGGAAAAAGTCCGAGGCATCTCCCAAGAAGGGGCCTGCCCGTGTGAAAAAGGTTCGCGAGGCCGGCTCATCTTCAAGGCGAGAGGGCCCCTCGGAGGATATATTCCCTCCTGTGGAGTCGGCCTCAGTGCTCTTGGCTCCTGAATTGCTTCCTCCCTTGTCGCTGCCCATTCAGGAAGAGTTGGACGCCGCGGTTGTTTCCCGCGAACAAATGATGCTCCTAGTAGGTCTTCGCGTATTCTTACTTTTTTAATTGGTCCTACTAACGAATTATTTCCTTCCTAGGCTATGCAACTCATCTATACAACAGCTTCACACGATAAGGACGACTCAAGTGAGGCAACAAAATCCCTTCGCGAGGACCTGAAAAATGCCTTGGTGAAGGCTGAAGAGGAGAAGGAGAAGAGGGTTCGCGCTGAGGAAGAGTTGGCTGATGTGCGGGCCCAGCACGCCAAGGAGATTGCTGACATGAAGGAGAAGCGTGTGAAGGAGCTGTGGGACGCCCGCTTTGATGTTGTTAGCAAGTACGTGGGTGGGCATCGCGGAGCGGATCGCGCCTCCTACGAAGGCATCTACCGTCTCTCCCTCTACCATCTTATGACTAAGGCGCAGCTAAATAGAAGGGGGATAACGGACTTCGTGTTGGATAAGAACGATTGCCTAGGATTTGAGTCATTTCCTCCGCCTTACACTCCTCCTCTAGTGGGCACCTTCATCGATGATGACGACAATCCTTTGGAGGCTTGGGATGTCTGCGCCTTCAACCTTGACTCTGGGGTGGCTCTTGGAAAGGCCCATCTTATGCCTAACCCTGCTGCCGCCTTCTTCGCACCAGCTCCTCCTCCTTTGTGAAGCTTTGTGCTTGTTTTGTTATGAATTGTTATTTTGCTCGTTTGCATGTTTTGTGCTTAGTTGATTGTATTCTGCTTTGAAACTGTTATCTATTGTCTACTACCCCCTTGCTTTTTCGTGTAGCATACACGAAATAGTAAGAACAGATCTTTCGTGAATGAACTACTTCTATTCTGCAATAGAATGCGTGTTTTTACATAAGTTGTGAATAACTGTACAATAATTGAGAGTGATCTATTCTGCCATTGTTCTTGCATTCCTTGGGTCTTCTCTCCTTAAATTCCTCGCGTCATCCTGCTTTATGTCTGGGGTTGCACCTTTGGGTGTTGTGTTGATGATTTCGTCGCGTTTGGCTTTAAGTAGTGTTTCGGAAACAAATACGTGGTGGTTATCAATAAGTGTCTTTCATTGTTCCTTCATGCATCTTGCTCCTATCTTTGCGAGTGCACGATGACGTCCTGGTCTATTTCTGGGCTGCGCCACCAGGCGCTTTGCGTTGTTGTTCTTCCCTTTTGTCGTTGGTGTTCTGCACGAGAGTGAGGTAAGTACGTGTTCATTGGTTCTACCCCCGGGTTTATGAATTTTACCTTTCTGCTCGAGCGTTTCTGGCCTATGAGCGTTTTTTTGCTGATGTAAGCGATGATATCTTCTTTCTTGTATACGTTGTTTTAGTTGTTAAGGCTCCTGGTGAATCGATTTGTTCTTCGTGAGGGGGAATGAAGGATAATGTGAATTACCTCTTTCGCTTTTGTCAGGCAGCTTTGCTCCTTTATGAGACTTGTGTGCTTCATTCTCTTGAGAGATTACTTTGATCAATGCTCCAGATAGAGTCTTACTTGGTGTTGCTCCTACTCGATGGAGGCTTATACGACTTTGATAGTGCTTCGCGCAGTGAAGGCTTACCTGCAATGCTCCTGGGCCAGGGAGGCTTACTTGGCGTTGCTCCTTCTCAACGGAGGCTTACACGACTTAACTATGCTTCGCGCAGCGAAGGCTTTTTATTCTGAGAACAAAATTCACTGTTAGATTTATCATCTTATTAGATTGTGTTGAGTTTTATCGAAGGTATACCATACCTTGGTGTCATGCACCGAATTACGCTAAAGCTAGCTTGTTTGTCCGTTTTGACGGACTTATTCGAGTTCTGATAATGAACGTGTAGTTAGTACAGCTATTCGTTGTGACATAGAGGATTCAAAATGTGAAAAATGAAGGTTTATACCTGACGAGTGTGGCTTCAGAGATAATACCGCCGTAACCTCATCACGTTCCACGAGTTCGCGATGCGGTTACCGGTAAAGTCCTTAAGCCTATATGCACCTGGGGCAACTTCTTCGTCTATGATGTATGGTCCCTCCCAGCTTGGGTCTAGCTTGCCCCCCTCAGTTTTTCGTAGGACGAGATCGCCCTTCGCGAAACCTCTCACCTTGATGGACTTGTTGTAATATTTAGCAACTCCAGCCTTGTAGTTAGCGGCTCGGATGGAAGCCATAGCCCTAACCTCTTCGCGAAGTTGGAGTTCCATCTGCATTCTTTCCTCATTCGTGACGTTGTCGAAGTGCAGCATTCTATCGTTGGGAAAAAGGTGTTCTACTGGGACAACCGCTTCTATCTCATAGGCCAACGCGAAAGGTGTTTCGCCTATTACTTTCTTGCTGGTTGTGCGATTCGCCCATAGGACTAGTGGAATTACTTCTGCTTATTTTCCTCGCGCGCCATCTAAGCGCTTTCAGGTCATTGACGATGCTTTTGTTTGCAGCTTCTACCTGGGCGTTGCAGTGTGGGTGAGCTACTGACGCGAACTTTAGGCGTATGCCCAGATCATCACACCATTGCACTAGCTTTGGGGTATTGAATTGTGGTCCTCGGTCCGTGACGATTTCCTGGGGTAGTCCATAACGACAAATAATAAACTGCCATAGAAACTTCTTCACATTGGCCATAATCGTGCTTGCGAGCGGAATAGCTTCGATCCACTTCGTGAAGTAGTCTATTGCCACAATGATGAATTCAAGCTGCCCGGGTGCCTTTGGTGTGAACGGTCCTAACAAGTCCGAACCCCACATTGCTAAGGGGCAGGGACCTGCCATGATTTGCATTTCTACCCCCGGCTGGTGGGACGCCGGGGCATGTCGCTGGCATGCCTGGCATTCGCGTGCATACTTCAGAGCATCTTTCCTCATTGTTATCCAGTAATGACCCTGACGCAATGCTTTGTATACTAGAGCCCTCCATCCGGCGTGCATCCCGCATAGCCCGGCGTGCAACTCCACAATCATATTTATGCCATCTTCTTCAGAGAGGCATCACAGTTCTCGGCTCATAAACCCTCGCTTATACAGTCCCCCCTGGTTGATGTAGAATCGTGCAGCCTGCACCTCTAATTTCCTCTTTTCGCGAGGATTCTCCGGGATTATGTCATCAGCCAAATATTTCATGATTGGGCTCCGCCAATCGTCAACAGCCATATCTATGGCCATCATCTCGAATAACTCCCTTATCGCCCTTTCATCGGTTTGTCGGGTCCAGATAGGCTTGGATTCTTTGTTCTCTTCCCTTATTCTCAATCTGGATGCTATTTTCGCGAGGTTGTCGGCCTCTTCGTTTTTTTTGCGAGGTATGACCGTGAGCTGGAACTGTTTGAATAGAGAGCGGAGAGTGACCGTTCTCGCGAGGTACTTTGGTAAGTTGCATGTCTTGGCTTCGTACAAACCTTGCATCTGCTACACTACCACTCCGGAATCACAGAAACATTCCACCTTTTCTATGAGTTAGCCAATGCGATTTCCATACTGGCTATAAGCGCTTCATACTCAGCTTCATTGTTGGTTGCAACAAAGTTCAGATTGATAGCATGCTTGTGAATTACCCCCTCTGGAGAAATGAGGGCTATACCTGCCCCACAACCTTCAGCATTTACGGCCCCGTCAACATACAAACGCCACTTCTTCTCATCAGACGTACACAAGACTTCGTGAAAGCTTGCTTCGACTACAAAATCTGCTAATGCTTGCGCCCTGATGGATGGTCTTGGTCTATACTCGATATCAAACTCGGACATCTCTATTACCCACTTCGTGAGACGGCCGGAATCCGTCTGCCTGTGAAGTAGGTAGTGCAAGGGTAGGTTAGTCAATACTTGAATGGTGTGAGCATGGAAGTATGGTCTCAGCCTCCGCGCTGCTATGACCAACGCAAAGACGGCCTTCTCTACCAAGGCGTAATGTTCTTCGGTCGCGAGCAATGCTTTGCTTATAAAGTAGACAGGTTTCTGAGCTTCGCGAGTCAAGACCGCGCTTACTGCCCTTTCGCCCGCTGAGATATACAACTGCAGACTCTCTCCTGGCACGGGAGAAGATAGTCTCGGTAAATGGGTGAGGTGCTTCTTGAGCCCCGCGAACGCCTCTGTGCACTCCCTTGTCCACTGGAAGTTTTTTGGTCTTCTCAGCACGTCAAAAAACGGTAGGTTTCGTTCGGCCGGTTTCGCGCAAAATCTCCCTAGATAATTTACTGATCCGACAAATCTCTGTACCTCATTAATGCTTCTTGGCGGCGCCATGTCCAAGACTGCCCTGACCTTCGCGGGGTTTACCTCGATTCTGCGATTGCTTATCTGGAAACCCAGAAACTTCCCTTCCGTTACCCCAAATACACATTTTTCGGGGTTCAAACTCATTCCATACTTCCGCAAGGTGTCAAACACCTCTGAGAGATCATGAACGTGATCTTCTTGCTTCTTACTTTTCACCACAATGTCATCCACATACGCCTCGACTGTTTTCCCCATCATCCCTCTGAAGATTTTATCTAGCAAGCGCTGAAAAGTTGCCCCCGCGTTCTTCAGACCAAACGGCATCACCTTATAACAAAACGTACCTTTGTCTATGATGAACGCGGTATGCTCAGCATCTATGGGATTCATAGGCACCTGATTGTACCCGGAATATGCATCCAGGAAGCTCAGTGCTTCGTGTCCTGCTGTGGAGTCAACGAGTTGGTCTATCGCGGGGAGCGGGTAACTATCCTTTGGGCATGCCTTGTTCAGGTCAGTGAAATCTACACGCATCTGCCATTTTCTAGTGTCCTTCTTTGGTACCATAACCACATTCGCGAGTCAGTTTGGATACTGAACTGGTTCCACAAAATCTGCCTTGATGAGTTTCGTCAGCTCTACACTTGCAGCCTCGTTCTTAGGACCTGCTTGTTTTCTCTTTCACTGGCTCCTTGGCACTGAATCTGGTTGAATGGCCAGGGAATGGCTCATAACCTCGGGCGGGATGCCTTTTAAATCACGAGGGGTCCAGGCGAAGACGTCTCGCGACCCCGATAGCAGCTTCACGATCTGTTCTGTAACTGATGGCTGCAAACCTCGCCCAACAGACAGTCTCTCATGCTCTGATTCAAATGGCGCGATGGTGTCTTTTGGGATGGCCTCTATGTTTTAGCACAGACATTCTGAAGGAGCCTGTGTTCGCGGGTCTAACTCTGCCTCCTCGTCCATCCCCGGGGAACTCATGAACACCTGGCTGGTGTGGACGGCTTTCTGTTTTACCTTTTCTGCCGAGTGATAGCATGTCTGAATTTCCTCCTGGTTTCCTCGCGCGGTCCCCGTGCCACAGACTGTTGGGAATTTCAGGCAAAAATGGTTGATCGACACAGCTGCCTCAAACCGTGTAAGAGAATCGTGACCGATGATCGCATTATACAAAGATGTCATAGGGATGACGAGAAAATCTACGGAGCACTGTCTTCGCGGACCGCCTTCGTCCCCGAGTATCATCTCCTGCATGATTACGCCTGAGGCTTTTATCGAATCGCCCGTAAAGCCTACCAGGTTGCACTGCGTTGGCCTGAGCGGGCTCTTATCAATACCCAACTTCTCGAAAGTGTCCCAGTATAGAATGTCAGCTGCACTACCTGTGTCCACCATCACCCTTTTTACGGTCTTCGTGCCGAGTTGAATGTGAATTACGAGTGGGTCGGCACTTCGCGTAGCCCACTCGTTTACATCCTTCTCACCGAATGTTAATCGGTATGGTTCCCTCTTCTCTTCTCTTACGAGCATAAAGGGTCTTTCTGACGAGAGAGTGGTATTGGATGCCCTTCGTTGTTCTGTTCTGCTCGCGAGCTTGTGTGTGTGTCTGCCTGAAATTGTTCCTACAAAACCATCTGGTTGGGGGAAATTCTGGGTCTGTCCATGATTGCTCTGTTCGCGATGCTGCGGGTTTGCCCCAGATCGCTGTGTGGACATTACCCTTCGGTTCTTTGCGTCGGCTTCTTGTCTGATCGATCGACAGTCGGAGGAGTCATGGTTCTTTCTGTTGTGCCTCTCACACCACATTGGTCGCCGCTCTACTGCCCTCTTCCCCCTCTGACTACCCCCGTGAGTAACATTGGCCATAAGATTTTGAGCCTGGAACCTTCCTTGCTGGTCTTTCGGCTGA
Organism: Phyllobates terribilis; assembly: GCF_046119375.1. NCBI lineage: Eukaryota > Metazoa > Chordata > Amphibia > Anura > Dendrobatidae > Phyllobates > Phyllobates terribilis. The sequence goes on along the minus strand of NW_027368350.1, from coordinate 33,768 downwards.
TTAGCATTTATTCGCGCATCGTAACCCTGTTTCCTTGGCCTACGACCCCAGCTCTGGTTTCTCTGGCCCGAAGCCTGCGAACCCTGACCAGTTATCATCTTCCCTAGAATTTCCTCGTGAGCCCTTTCCAACATTCCTTCATACGTGAGCCCCTTTTTTCCTGCTCATTTGTTCTTTAAATTCAGTACCATTGCACAACCCGCGAAGGAATGCGTACTTGGCAGTGTCATCTTTGAAATCAGTGGCCTGGATGACCACGGTCGTGAATCTTGCCACATAATCGGCTAAGGGCTCATCCGGGCCTTGCTGGATACTCGCGTTGTGTTGCATTACCACTTCTTGCTTGTGCGAGGCGTTGAAGTGGCTGAGGAATCTACTCTCCAGGTCGGCGAAACTGTTTATGATTCCTTTGGGAAGGGCCAGGATCCATCTAAGGGCTGATCCAGATAGAGTGTTCGGGAAACCCTTGCACATTGCTGCGTCGTCGGCGTTGCTCACGAGCATGGCATAGCAGTATCGACTGGCGTGTTCAACGGGGTCTTCACTGCCCGTGTACTCCTTTACCAACGGGAATTTGAAGTCTCCGCGAACAGCGGCGTGTGTAATGTGCTCGGCGAAGATTGTGGCAGGCTCGCGAGGCTGTCTCGGGGCGTGCATAGGGAAATACGGGTCATAGGGGAAGGGTGGTGGGGCATTAGCATACATGGGGGATCTTGCATAATGTTCTGGGTACAACTGTTCTCGGGGCGGTTGAGGTGGTGGTGGGAACCGTGGTTGCTCGTGATCATGTCTACGCGTTGGGCCATACGGTGTTTGGCCCCGGTAGCTGTATGTGTCTGGGAAAGTTCCGCGTGAATAGTAGTCGGAAGGGGTGTCGTCGGTTGTGCCCCCTACCTTGGTGGGATCCGTCTGCGGACCGAGCATGATTCGCCATATATTCTCTCCAATTCTAGAAATCTTCGAACTCTTCCTGAGAAATCCACGCACGACCTGGGCGTGAAATGGTTGGTGATCGTGACCGTTCTTCGCGAACGTCACCACTTGGGAGGCCTTCCAAACGTACCACTACTGTCTTAGCTTAGCTTTGTGAAAGAGAAACCACAGACGGCGCCAGTGTTGGAGCCCAGGAAACTTCGCGTAGTCAACACTCTACACGAGGGCTTGAGGATTGCTCTTCGCGTTGTTGAGGATGTTCTATCTGCTTGTTGTTCTTCGCGTAGGGTGTGCTTCGTGTACCTGCGTATTAAACCCAGAGGAGGGAGGCCTTTGGATTTGACTCTCCGATGCTCAAGTTAGAATTCATCCGCGTAAGATGTCAATACGAAGTAAAATAATGAAATTGCGTGAGGCGGGGTAGAGAGAGAGAGAGAGAGAGAGAGAAAGGTTGTTCGCGAAGGATTGATGTTATGAGTCTGGAGGGAAACGTGTACGCGAAGTAAAAAGAGAGAGCTCCCGAATTTACTATAAATGGTTGGGATGAACAGTGATCAGCCGCTTTCAACTCTTCAGACCCCTATTTATAGATGAGGGTTGTTAGTGGATCTTGGGCCTTTTGTTCAATGGGCTGCCCTTTATGTCATATTTGGGCCCGAGGCAAAAGGGGGTCCAACAGTCACTGACATCAAAATAACGTGTCATTTTAGGGAAACTAATCAAGTCGCTGACTTTATTTCAAGCAACCAAGGACTCATGAAAAATGTACTCCCTCCGTTACAATATGTTCTTCTCATTTAGAAAATGAACATTATTCACAATTTAAGACGATTCTTTCGATTTTTCTCAATCTATAAATAAAAACATAGTTACGTGAGATCTGTTTTATTCGTCTCAATGAGTATTACATATATATCAAAACTTTATAATTTTATTAACATATAATAAAAAATATAAGCTTTGTAAAACACATATCAATAAATATGTCGGAATGAAATAGGAAGAAGAAGATGGGCTATGACATTTCTGAACCAAGGCCAACTCTTGCCACCTTCATTGCTTCTTGTATGACTAGGCTCATCCCTACTGAGACTATGAATCTGAGAAAGAAATTTATTAAGATTGTCCAGTTTGATGATTTAGTCCTCGTTTGTATTTAATTTATATTACTTGTAAAAAATATAAAGAAGAAAATCATATAAATGCATTATATCCAAAACTTGCAATAAAATAAAATAGTAATTGCATAATTTTAACCGAAAATTTAGCGTATTGAGACTCTGGGTGGTGAATTGCTAGGCAACGGAATATAACTTTTTAATGGTTTAGAATAATTTCGGTTATATGGGATATTGTGAGTTCGATTTTTGGCATCTCGTATTTGAATTTTGAGATTATCCTCTAGTAAGGCTCTCAGTTTTAATTTATTATATATATAAAAAATAGCCTCTTTGGATTTTTTTTTGTCAAAAGATATATACCTTTTGCCCCTAGAGTTCTGCATTTGATTTCGATTCAAGAAGAATAAGCATGCTTTTATTGACAAGTTTTTGACAAATTACAACACCAGCCCAACTAACTTATTGAAACAAAAAATCTCCAATCCACAAAACCAATAAAAACCAACATCTTCCACTGTACACATCTGTATGAATTGAATTGTACAAATACATGCAAGAAATCAAAAAATAAAAAAAAAGTCTAAAATTCCTATCCCCCTGCCCACTGTGTATACTCTCATATAAACAATCAACAGCTACTCCCTTTTTTTTGTGTTCTGTCCTATACAAACTACTTCATCACTACAATAAACCCACCAATTTCATCTTCAACCTCTCATCTCTGCTCATCCTTCTTCATCCGGCGAGCTGTGAACCCAACCGTGGTAGCTCTAATAGACCTCTGCCTGACAATATTACAGTACTCAGGGTCTTCAGTATGCCCTTCAAGCTGCATCCACTGAATCATATCATGGTACATCGGGAAGAACCTCATCTGTATGGCGACGTAGGAGAAGTAAGGAACTAAAGCCGATACCACCACGAAGAAAACCACTAGCCAGTATCGCGGAGAGTTAGCTAATGCTTCGACGAAAACCTGGTAGGCGGTTGTTGAAGTGCTAGGGCTTAGGGAGCCGTAGATTAAGAGGAATAGGTACCATGAAGCGATGCCGCCCCAAATGACTATGTGTTGGATTAGGGTGAAGTATTTCACGAGGAGCGCCATCTGGCAGTTGACGACCCATACGACGGCTGTGTACATGGTGGCGCCGAAGATCTCGAAATCGGCGGTCTTGCCGGATGGATTGAAGGCTGGGATTTCGAGGGCTTTTTTGGTGAAGAAGAAGATCATGAAGCCGCTGTAGACGCCGTTGAACATCCAGCTTAGGATTCGGCCCCAGCTGAATAGGACGTTCTGTACGCCTTCTTGGTATAAGAGAGGGAACTGCAAAATATAAAAAAGGAAATGAAAGATTGGATATCAGTCATACTGGTGATATAAATACGTGTTTAGTATGGGAATATATGGATATTAGTATATCAAGATGATATCTTTTTGTGGGTTAGATTGTTGTTTTGATATCTCCTTACATTCATACTAAACCTGGAAGAAATTAAACTGACTCGACCTGTTTCTATGTCATACGAACCCGACCGTTTTGACACGAAATATGTTTTGACCCGACCAGATGACCCGAGAAATTCCTGGGTCAAAGTATGACCTGACCCGTTGAGTCAAGAATATAAGCATAAACATATGAAATTAAATAAACAAAAATTATTTTTCTTTTAATTTTTATTACATAAACATTTTCTTATTGAAAAAAGTTTTTTTTAAAGAATAAAATTACAAAAAAGTGAAAAAGAAATTCTACATAAACCGACATGTCAACATGACCCGACCCGATATTAAACACGTTATAACCGGAGCCATTGTAACCCGGCAAAAGTTCAACCTGAAATGACCCGGCCCGAAATGACCTGAACCCGAAACTCTCTATCCCAAACCCGACCTGACCGACCCGATTGTCAAGTGTAATCCATACCCATATCTGATACCTTGATACCCATATTTTAATATGGGTACAGAACGAGCCTAATTCTTCTAGAAGGCCTCTTTATTTTAGTAGTTATCAACTTGTCACCGTTGTGTATATTTTATGCTTATTTTATCAATAAAAAGAAAAGAGTCGCTCCCAAAGTTGATACAAACACCCGATAATGCCATGCTCGCTCAAGTATGGCTTCCTTGCTAATACTTTTAATTTTAAGTCAACTAGAACAAGAACCAACCCAGTATAAACCCACAATAGCATTGCTTGTATTTATTTCTTACCTTGAGACTGTATCGAGCCGGCACATCTTGATCAAAAACTCCCAAGGCAATTGGTGGAAGAGACGAGAAGAAGACGTTATAGAGGGTCAAATACCAATCATTGTAGGCCGGTTGAGCGGAGAACGAAGCAAGTGACTCGAAGAGAAATACAGACATGCCAAAGGTGATGTTCTTGTAGAAAAAGTAGCAAACCTATATACATAAAAAAACATTAGAGATGTTTTACTAGAATCTAGCACTGCATAAGGTGAAGAATTAGCACACCATTGATGAGATCCTTCTGTAACACCAGTGTCCATGAACGAGAAGTAAGCGCTCCAAGTACCGAAATTGCGCAATCGCAATGTCACTAGACATGACAGCCTGAATAAAGGTAGGAAGAAAGATCAATAACATCAAAATAAAATAAAAAATAAAAAATATTTTGTTTAAGGTTTTGTTATATTACCTGCATTCCTTCAGCACCGCTGATTCCAATCCCAATATCTGCTTCTTGAAGCATACCCACGTCGTTAGCTCCATCACCGATTGCCAATGTTGTCTTTCCAATACCTTCTTTAACTAGCTTAGTTACCTGTACATTCAGATCTTCTCTTAGGAAAACAAAATCAAATAACTATTTTTTTTGGATTAGTTTTGAGAACTTACCAGTGCCTTCTGCTTTGGTGATGATCTACAACAGATAACAGATGCACATCTAACAGCTAGTTGAAGAAATAAATTCTTTACGTCATCATCCAAAGCAAACGCGAGGGATTTTCCATCAATTATCAAAGCAAAAGCTGCAGATCCTGCATCTGAAGCTGCTAATTGAGCCTTTCCTTGGTTGATTTGTTCAAGAACAGTCTGTTTAGATGCCTGTAATATGAGTTTATAGTTAGTAATTAATCCTCCTAAAACTCAACTTTTCCAAAAATCAGTTCAAATTACCTTGTTGATTGCAGATTTGTCTCCTTCCTTCTCAAGTGCTCTAATTTCGGGTGTATCTACATTAATGAGTATCTGCTTCATATCTTGCCTGAGTAAACTACAAGCATACCCTATGTTGATTGCAGTCTCCATTTTATCTCCTGTTAAAACCCAAATCTTTATTCCTGCCTGTGCTAGTTTGTCAATGCACTCTGGAACCTAAACCAAAAAAATGGAAAAATAAGTTTCTTACAAAAATATATTAAAATTTTCTATCTTTATAACTTACCCCACTCTGAAGTTTGTCTTCAACAGCAGTAGCACCAAGAAGAATCAAATCCTTTTCAACTATTTCTGATGCTTGATCAATCATCGCATCTCGTTCTTCAGAAACTGAGTTTCTGGCTAATGTAAATTTCTCATTAAATTCTTTATATTCCTCAACACCGAGCTCACGGTAAGCAAGTATTAAGGTTCTAAGACCAGCATCAGCGTACTCATTCACATGATCTTTGGTTTCTTCCTCGAAAGCTGCACCATCCTTGGACAACCTCGTGAACATTATACTGCATGGAAATAATTTCATATACTATTAAATTCTGTACTAACAATTTCTATGAAGTAATAGTGTGAATGATTAAAGTATTGAAAGAATCAAACCTGTCAGCACCCTTTGACAGTAGCAGAATCTTGCCATCCTCTGTTTCTATAATAACTGACATACGTTTCCTCGTGCTGTTGAACTCCAGGATGTTCAAGATCTTGTATGTCCTGTAAAAAAACAAATATTAGGTCCTGTTTGGCATGCCAGTAGTGGTAGCGGTAGCGGTTTAGGGTGCGTTTGGCAAGTGTAAATTTCTGAGTTTAGATGAAATCCACACTTATTAGATGAAATCCGGAATTTTTCTAATTTGCCTCAAAAAAATTCAGTCAATTGCTTTTCATCTACCTTTCATCTAATTTTATTTCATCTACCATGTTTGATCTAGATGAATTTTTGCTAATTTAGAAAAAGCTACTTCAACCGCTACTTACCAAACACCATTAAGTATTGAAGAGGGCCTTACCTTTTAACTTTCATGCCTAATTGGGGATCATATTCATTCAAAGAAACCGAATTCGGAGTTCTTTTAAAGAACTCAAAACCATTTCTCGCGCAGCAACAACAAACGCAGCCTCATCAGGAGATTCAGCCTCATACGATACCTTCCCTGTATCTTCATCAACCTCAGGAATCACAGTATGACAAATCGCTAGCAACTGTAAAAACTTCTGAATCACAACAGCATGAGGCTCATAAACCCATTTCCCATTCATAATCCTCTCATCCTTAAAATTAAACCCTTTCACAGCAGGATTCAAACTCACCATCTCCACATCACCACCATTATCAACCATATAAGGTAGCGGCGACCCTTTTCTCCTCGCCATCGCCAGCTCAACCTCTGTCACACCACGGCCGTAAGCGGTCCCCGCCACACAGCATTTAATAAACTCCATTGAATTGCAGGTCAAAGTTCCGGTCTTATCAGAAAGAATAGTGTCAACTTGACCAAGCTCCTCGTTCAAATTCGAAGTCCGTGCGTGAGCTGGCTTATCAGCCTCCTCATAATACATTTTCGCATCTCGGTTAATAAAAACACTCTGCACAACCTTCACAATCTCTATAGAAACATATAGAGAGATAGGGATTAAGTAACTGTACAGCATAAGCGCACTCAAGAAATGCAAGAACGCAGCAAGAACAGATCTTTTCGGATCATAATATACTTTTGAATCATCTGGTCTTAAATACCACCTCCTCATTTTACCATTTTCAAGATCGCGTTTCGTTGTGACACCGAAATAAATAGACCCAACAAACGCCATCAAGAACATCAAGAAGAAGAGAACATAGATGACCTTATCCATTCTCTTCTCAATTCTACTCCTCTTTGAAGGTGGATCAGTCGCGTTCTGCATAACCTTTGTATCATGTCCTGTGAAAACAACAACACCATAAATATAATCTGTATTTCTTAGTTTTGATCCTCTGAGGAGAATCTGTTGAGGGCTGAGTGGGAGTTGTTGTCCTTCAAGATCCATTGTCCCGACGAAGCTGTACAGATTTGCATTTGGATCTTCGCATCTGATCATTGCTTTGAATTCTTGAAAGCTTGAATCTTCGTGCAGGTTTGAGGTTATGTCTAATGCTTGCTTAAGCTTTAGATTTGTTTCACCATCGAGATTCATTGTCTCAACGTAGCAGACCGCGTCCTCATAGCTTGAAGAAAGCAAGAGAATGTCGGCTGGAAAAAATTCGTCTTTTTCCACCTTCACTATGTCTCCAACTCGTAGTTGTCTCCATTCTACTTGTTTGAAATCCCCGCTTCCAGAATGGACCTTAATATTTCTACCATTTATCTCCACATCCTGAGAAAAAAAATGAAAAAAAGTCAACCAACATGAATCTGATCCGCAACAAGACAATGTCCAGACTGCATCATAGATCTAAAATTTCATAAAACATTGAAGGAAGAAAGAAAGAGTACCTGTTGCATTCTTCTCCAATCTTCAATTCCTTCTTTGAGCATACTAACGCCGATGACGAGTACTAAAGGGAATAAAGCACTGACGGCGGAGTAAGGTGCCAATGGGCTCAACGCCAAGAGTCCAGTAACAAGGAAGTAGAAATTGGCGACTCTTCTGAACTGTTCAAACAGAGATTTGGCAACAAATGTTGCAGGTGTATACTTTGTAGTTTTGACATAATTACTTGGGTAATTTCTGATTGAAGTCTCGAAGCTTTCTGGCTCATTGCAATATACAACCCTAGAGAATCCAGGTCCTCCAATCTGTGAAAGTTCTTCTTCTGGAAATGATGCTTTCCCACACCCAAATGCATAGATCCTCTTGAAATGTAACTTTCTTCTTCTTCTTCCATTTGCCATTTTTTGAATCTAATTGCTCTCAGAATTGTACACAGATCAAAAAACCCCTTTTTTCCAACTCAGACACGGAAAGAACAGCCAAATTGTGATCTGTAAGGAAGCTCAAAGCCCCAGTATAGTTTATATTATATGAATGTGAATGAATGATAATAAATATGACACCCAAATCCGCTTCACCAGGAAAATCTCAAAAAGGAAATATATCCTGGGTAGAGGGAAGTAATCAAAAAATCAGCTGATTCAGCTAGAAGAAGCGAATTGGAACACGAAAATGTCAAATATAGAAAGGATTGAATGTACGAACAATGGCTGAAGAACAGGTACCTGGAAAAAGCTGATCAGTGAATGAAAATGAGAACTCGTTAAGAAGATATTATAGTGGGGATTAATGACGTGAAGAAAGTGTGAGTTTGAATCTTCTCTGGCATTTAACATCTAGACAGAGAGAGAGAGGGTTGAACGTGGACTTTTTTGTCGAAGAAGAAAAAGGGAAAAGAAAAGATCGTCGTGTGATGATTCCAATTTCAACAGCCACCTTTCCCGTTGCCAAGAAGGATCGTGGGGATTGATAACGCGCATTTTGCTCCTCTAGTAAGTCAATAATGGAAAGTGGTGAAATTTCCCAATTAACCCTTTTCAGAATGTTTTACTTCAGTTTTTTATTTAACTACACAAAAAGATTACGAAGGACTACTTACACGAGTACGACCATTGTATAGTATTTTTGTGCATGACAGCGAGAAGCTCTATGTCGTCCCTTCAATCCACTATGTCCGTCGAGAATTTAAATTTGACAATACGATCCGTCACCTGGTTGTTTCACGGAAGACATGTGAGAAAGAAAACCTGGACAATCAAACAATTCAAAACGTATGTTAACAAGAATGGAATGAGCATTCCACGGAAAATACCAAATGTCTTTAAGAACATTGATAAGGTATAGGTTATCGCCCTCACTTTCAACAAGAGAGAGATAAAGTTCTTTGAGTTTTTTTTTATCGTTGATCATAGGGCCAAAGCTTCTGTTTATAACATGTAAGGTTTGTGCCAGATTCATTATTCATAAAGACGGGAGACCCACGATGGTCTCGAATAATGAATCACATAGCAGCATAACCAAGGTAGTCAACTACGTCTTCAAAATTGACTTTGACCTTGTTAATCGGTGGTTTGGTCCAATGTATATTGTTTTTTTCTTGGGGGATGTTTATTCTTAGTATTTTGATCGGTTAGGTCTTTGTGGAGTTCCTTTATTTTACTTCAGCTTCTTAAACACTACGGGATCAAAGATTTTCAATTTTATTCTTTTGAAACAGGCCAACACTAGAACCCCTTGTGCAAAAGAAAGCGGCTCCACCCACCTCTACTATATTTCATGGTGGAAATGTTACTGGGGGATTGATCCAAGGGTCGAGTTATGCATGAGCAACTCACTAACCACTCGGGTACCACACCTTTGGCAACGTTTTCAATTTTTTGGTTTATTAGTTTCGGTGTTCAGTTTATTTTCTGTTAAACAGATTATTATATAAAAAATTTCTGAAAATTACAAATGACTTATGTTTATATTAATGTTAGCTCAGTTTATTAGGTTCCCTTTGGTTTTATATAGGCTTTTTTGTTAGTTTGATCTATTTGTCGGGTACGATTTAATAGGTTTTTTACAGTTTTGATTTGTTCAGGGACTTTGTTTGATTATATTCAAATGTTTTTTATATACAAGGCTAATACTGGGATTTCTCCCTACAGCGGAGGCCATCTCACATTATCCCGAAGGATGATTCTACAAAACTTCGAGAAAAAATAAGAATGCGAATGATGGTTATATTTATTTTTGGCCCATTTTTATGGATATACAAAAAGGGGATGGATATTTGCACGAGTATACAATCTAGGGGTGTTATTATTGGCATACCCATTTATAGAGATATTAAGGTAAAATCCTATTTTAATTTATCTTTTCTTGTTTTGAAAATTAATTTAATTCATCTTTTTTATTTTGAACTAGATACATTATTTTATTATAATTTATGAAAAATAGGAAAAATATTTAAAAAGGACATAACATAGGTTGCAATTTAGATTTGAATTTGAGTTTTACAACCTTAAATTTGAAAACCTAATTAAGATTACAATCTCATTAAACCCAATTCCATTTACCGTTGTAACATTCACTTGGCAAAATCTAACTCAACCACCCAATTAATTTTTTGTTCTTCCATTGAAAGCTTCCACCTCTTCATTCAACAGCCACATTTCAAGTTTTTCTGGTGTTTTCAACAGAACTGTGTTCAACGTCTTCGTCTGTTGTGTTCATCGCCTTCATCCACCCATGTGCCTTTCGTTCAATTTTCAATTGGTCACCTTTGTTCCAGTTCGCCGTTTTTCCTCCAGGTTTGTAGGTCGTTCTTCCACTCTCCATTGTTTCTCGTTCTTCGTTCTTTATTTTGTTGTAAGTTTGGCGTTTTGCTCTAGACAAAACCGGATTGCGTTAATGTCCCTAATTTCGACCCCCTAACCTCTGTTTCTTCAATTTTGTGGATTTATCCAGTGAATCCCAAGGTGTGTTACAGAGAAATCGAGACGGGAGCAATGCCTAGAACTCGATTGAGCTAGGAGAAGGAGGCGAAAGCAGCGAAGAGGGAAGAAAAGAAGAGAGCTAGGGTTGGCGACCCTGAAGACGAGCCAAGGAGAAAGAGGAAAATAGTGAAGGCTGATGCTAGTCCAGATACCGTACAAAAGAAAAGACAAAGAAGGAAGGGAGTAAAGGGAAAAAGCCATTTCTGTTCAAGGACAAGATATGTCAGAGTTGTGCATGTTTAATTTCATTTCACCTGTCAAGCCTTGTGTGTGGTCTAATGGAAATTGAATATTGTAATTGTAATACAGGTAAAGTATTTGTTTTACAAAGGCGACCCGTTTGTATGGTAGAATCAACATAAATTGTAGGTTGTCATATTTAACTGATATTGAGAACAAGTTGACGGGGGCGGATTGGCGTTTGATCACTGCTAGCCCGTTTGGAAATGTTATAAAATTGGTTAGGCGGGTTACATTTTTATCACAGACAGTCCATCATGTTTTGTTTAAGAAACTTGAAAGAAAGAAGAATTTTAAAACTTGGTATGAAATCGGTGGAAAAGTGCTAAGGTTTTCAATGAGGGAATTTGCTATGTTAACTGGTTTGAACTGGGGGCCTCTCCCATTGCATGCACAAGGAAATTATAGCAAGAGAAATACATTCAATATATGGAGAAGTTTTTTGGTGGAACAAGTGGACCTAAGACATCAGTTCAAGACCTGTACGAAAGGTTCAAAGAACACCCAAAGACAGACAACTACAAACTGAAGTTGGGGTTACTATTGATTGTTGAAGGTATCTTCCTTGGAGGAGACAAGAAGAGGTTGGTGAATGTCCGTCATGTAAGGCTGCTGCAAGACATGGACAAGTTTTGGAGTTACCCTTGGGACAGAGTTGCTTACAAGGAATTACACCGGTCTTTGACCAAATCTCTACAAAGGCGAATGGAGATAGTTGAACTTGCAGTTAGGTATTCTGATGACAGAAGAATCCCCTACACTATTCAAGGAATTCCAGTTGTATTCTAGGTATACCAATTTTATTTAGTAGGATTCTGAATTCACGGTGGAGGGATATTTTTCTTTCTATGTTATTTCATATTGTTTTCCAAAATGCAAATGGGTTGAAAATATTTTGTTACTCTGTGTTGCACAGGTATGTATATGGGAGTGCGCCAGAGCTATTGGCTTACAATTTACCTTTAGGATTACTGAGACTTCAAATACAAGAGGCCTTAGGTGGAGGGCAGAAGAATATCCAGAACATGGTGATTTGAAGTTGGCAATAGAAAACCCAGAACTCGTGGTCTAACCCATTTTAATTCTTGATGTACATGAACTAAAGTTGATGGAGGGCTGCAAATTCATGGATGAAGTAAGGACAATTTTTTTGACACAATAGTATCTAATGCCACCACAGCTGGGAAGAGGAAGGAAACAAATTCTGGTAATGAAAGACAAAAGAAATAGGGAGAGGAGAAGACGAAAGAGGAGATATGAATGAGGATGCAGCAATGGAAATGATACAACGTTGCTTTAAGAAGTTCGATAAGAAGTTGGAAATGTTGCAGGACAAATTTGAAGTGGTAGAGAGAAACCTACGTGATCGCATGGACAAGGTTGAACTGATAACACGCGGATTATACACAGATGTCTGAGACAAGAGCACGAAGAAGAAGAGAGCAACTAAGAAGTTCAAGAAGGAGGACTATATATCTTCTGAAGAGGAAGAAGATGAAGAATACATGTCTACGTCAGATGTGTCAGAGGATCAATCTAATGACACTGGAGTCAAAAATGCATAAGAAGCTGATGAAGATGATGTTACAAACAAGGATGAAGGAGTTAATGAAGTTAATGAGGTATGTACTTACAAAGAATCTAATGAATGATATTATCTGTAATGGACACTTATAGAATTAGATATAGTGTTAATTTACAAAATAAGAGAAACTGGAAACATTATGAAACCACTACCTTTTCAGGTAAAGAGTAACAGTGAATTAGCAACCCAGGACATTCTACATTCCAAGAAGCTCTTGAAGCGGGAAGCTGCGATGGGCAAGAAGAAGGCAGATCAGGAGAATGAGAAGGAAGTTGCTAATACTACCATTGGATTATACGGTGAAGATTTGATGGACATTGTGAACAAGGTTAATGAGGTGACAGATGAAAATAAATCAAATGACATAAATGAAGGAGGTGAGACAAGTAAGAAAGATCAATGTATTGAGGAAGCCACTGTTTCATCTGCCAAAGAGAAGGGTGATATTGTTCAGACACCTGAAGCTGGCAATGACATGAAGGAGGAAGGCAATGTTACATCAGGGAAACAAAAGGAGTGTGATGGTGTTCATGCAACTGAAGTTGTCCATGAAGGAAACGTTCTCGCCATGGTTACATCAGGAAAAGAAAAGGAGGGTGATAGTGTCCAGCCAGATGTAGCTGAGAGTGAAACAACGGAAAGGGAGGGGACAAGTAAAAAACAGATGAAAATGTATAGCGGGATGACACGATAAGGGTGGAGAGATACAATTTTCAAAATGGAACATCTCAATTTTACACTTGGATATACATCTTGTTTTTAAACATGCACATATAATATTTTTGAAATGCACGTTTTCAATGATTCCCTTGCCCTTCTCCATCAGCACCTACGACATAATGCATCTGATGCCCACGAATCAGCTATAATGGCACCATGTTCAAGCAACTCTTGTGATGACAACTAAAGTTGTAAAGTAGACACACCACCTAAGGTTGTGAATTACTTTAGTGGTCAATACCCGTACTTGCATGGTAAGGCATGGGACAACGTTAAGTTCATATACACCCTATGTTTGTTGGTGGAGACCATTGGGTTGCAGAAAAGATAGATCTGGTGAGGTGGGTCGTCAGTGTATTTGATTGCAATGTCAACCTGAAGTCCGAGAAGTTAATCAGGGATGACATGGTGCCCATAGTTACATATCTGCCAAAACTCATGTCAATGTACAAAACTCTAGCAGATAATTTTACCAAAATGTGAAAAGAACATTTAACTACGAAGGTAGGGTTGCAAAGCTGAATCAGAATACAAGATCGTAAGTACTTCGTTAAGTCAAGCTTATCCACAAAATTTATTTGTGATTCAAATTCGACACTAACGAAGATAAATATGTTCATATGTTTTGCAGTGGTGATTATGGCACATACACGCTTAAATACATAGAGTGTCTCAGCATGGGCAGGGAAGATCTTCACCTAATATCAGACAAGACTATCGACCAACACCTCTTTGACATTGCAAATAGTGTGTACGACCACGAGTGGAACACCATGTTCAGCTAGATTTGACTGTTTCGGTCCTCACAATTCTTGTATCAAGTTGTGTTTAGAACCTACTTTGACTCTTTAGCGTAAATCATTTAAGGTGTGATTACTTGCTCCTTGGCCTTGCTTGCGATTTCTCATAATAGAAAACACCATTTTGTTGTATAGGCAGCCATGGCTCCAACTTCACTTATCTTATTGCATCTAACACAAAGCATCATAAGTCATTGTCATCACAATAGCATGGAACGATCAACAAACCCAGTATATCTCTCCACCCAAACCTTTCAATCTTGAAATTGCAATAGAAAAAAACTAAGACTATAGAACTGGAAGGAAGAACAATGACCAAAATCAACGTGGCATATTCATGTAGCGTCTCACCACCCAAACGTACATATCTTAGTAAGCATTAAAAAATGCATCACAATAGAACATCACAATTCAAACATGTTTCCAAAATTTAAAAATTCATCCCCATGTTCACATGAATTTGTCAGAACCAGTTTCCACCAAGAATGGCCAAACCCAAAGCAAAACAAAACGGACGATCAAACTTCACCTAAAATGTAAAAAAATGCAAAAGAAACTTCATCTATCGCAAGTACATCTAGTCAATTTTATCGTACTGGAGATCCCAGTAGTAGATATCATTGTCGTCAAATATCAGATCGTAGTTAAGGCTCTCATAGTAACTGTTTTTCTCATACTCCGCATCGTGCGGTTCCTCGTACGGCTCCTCCGTATCCTCTCCATCCCCTTCGGTTGAAAATATTTTGACGCATAAACATTACTTTTGTGCCCAAATACTAAAACACACAAGCAGGAAATATATATACAAACAGTTGGAGACTGCAGTTTAAACTAAATGCCCCATGATTTTCCTTACATGTAGATACGGTCTAGTTTTTAGTTGGTTCATTATCCACACTCCTTAATTCAGTTCTTGCATCCCAAGTCGGTGTTTGTTTTGGTATGTCTTTTGCCCTGTGATCCTGTTTCACTTGTTCGCCTTCAGAGGTACCCCCCGTTCGGACATCTCCCTTCTTTGCTTGTACGGGTGCTTGCAGTAACAGAGCAATTTGGACCTATTTTCCTGCATATAAAAGATGTAAATTTCTAAATTTCACATTCATGTAAATAAAAGATATAAGTTTCCAACAAAATCTATTCATTTGTAATCTACTCTCTGTTCTACTAGTCTTCACTCCTCGAGACGAAATCGTTTTTTGTTGGGTTGATGGATGATGGAGATTTTCAAACTTCTTGTAGGGTTATTGTGAACTGCCTTGTTAAATGATCTCTAACCGTTTGTTTTTATAGCCGACTTGCGCTTTCAACTGTTGCGTGAATTGTTTTACAAAATTGTGTACTCCGAGATTTATTTTAAGTGCATAGTGAAGTCCAAACAAAAAATCTCGTCACCCAACCATCTGTATCTTATTCTCATGATATCAGTACACATTACAAAAGTATACTGTCAATATGTTCAATATTGTGAATATGTTCAATATTTAAAGCAACTAATGTTAGGAACATTGTTTTTGGTATATTGTATAGCCCTCAAGAGTAAATGGGTGTTATCAAGTAAGAAATTGGTTGGTAGTCAAATGATGACCTTTGGGTACGACACAATGTGAAAACATATTTCAAGAAAACGTTAGATACATTAGTGTTTTTTATTATATATGTATATCGATACATGCATTCTTAGGGAATTTTTTTACTTTTCCAATGCAATTACTTCACAATTCACTAAATATGCACTATTCTTGTATGATAAATTAAGCATGTTGGAGAGATTAGTATAAGGTTATGCTACATGCAAGTGTGTATGATTACCCAACGGTGCAGGTTTGATCAGTGGCGTGTAGGTGTAGTCAAAGTTGCAGCTTGTACGTTAAAGCACGAGCAGTGCCAGTATGCAGGGCATGGTTTGCGTGACAAAGGAGTGAAGGGCTGGAAACAATGACTTTGCCTCTTCACCGGTTGAACACGTAGAGTGCCTACGCAGATAGACTGCCTCTGAAATCATGTTAGGTCACCAGTTTGACCGTGCCATTATGTCAGACAATAGTATGGCCCTCTGAATTCATGTAGGTCACATTGAAAATTGTTCTACAAGCATAGAGTGACATTGATAACAGTTTGACCGTAGCCTTAACTCTCCACCAACCATAGCAATATGAGTCCTACCAATGCATTGATATAACACACATATTATAATACAATGATGCTAATTGTTTTTGTACTTGTGCAATCAATAAATATAGGAAATAGGTGACAGATCCTTGCAAGATAAATTTTGAGTGCTGGCCGGATTGAGCTATTTATATGTGTAGGAACCAATTATAAACTTCAAAGCACAAAACTAAATTTGCAAATACACTCCACCATAAGTCATGGAATAAAATTATCTTGTTTTCCTCAATGTCCATAGTGATGGTCGACTGGTTCCCGTGCGGGGAGAACGTCCGAGGACTAGAACTCATGAATATGTAGGTGGTGAATTTGTTCTTTTGTTCCCTCGAAATCAATCGGTGAGGAATTTCAACTGGTTCTTTAACGAGATACATGCTTATTGCAACCGAGATCTTGGTGCCAAATTCTTCTATGAGAGGGTTCCGAGAAGTAGAGGAATAAGAACTCTTGTGCACACTGACAACGAAGGTGTTATCCAGGGTCTGGCTGAGCAGGGAAGGTTTCATTCTTTCACGAACGTATAAATTGTTTACAACCATCAAATGGAAGGAAATGGTAACACGGATGCACCTTCATCTTCAGTTGGATCATGCTAATTTGTACTTATTATTTGTATACGTTTGTAAGCAAATGAACGTTTTAGCGGATGAAAATATTTGTTATTATGTTTCGAGGTAGGTGAATGGAACATTTAAGTTGTTGAAAATATTTTTTATGGTTTTTGGTGGTCAATTTTTGGTACACTATCAGATATATCACGTAAGGTGGCAGGATGAACAAAATAAAACCTCAAAACTAAATGGATCCTTGCAAGATCCAAAATAAAATGGATGTTCCTAGGTTGCCTCCGGTCTGTTCTTATCATTGTATTGTTTGTGGAGATCCACAGTATAATTGTCAAGAAATAAAATATGCCATATCTTCATCAATCCTACAAATCTCAACAACCAAAACATGCACCGTACATAATACAGTAATAATAGTGAAATTACAATAGTAATAAAACTTGAACATTGATAAACATCTCCAACATTTTACCACATTATGAAGAAAAATAATTAGTCTATTTTCCATCTCTCAACGGACTGTTCCAGTGAAATGCTTCTGACTATGGTACTGAGTTCTTCAATCATCACCTCGGCAGCCATCAGTTGATTCTCCATGTTTGTAACTGTGTTAGTGAGTTTCATGAACTTGACTTTCCAACAACATAATCCTTCGTTGATGTATTGACAAGGTGTCGTTTCGGGGGGGGGGGGTGATAGATGCGGTGAATCAATCATGTTGCCATACCTGTCATGGGTCTGTGACCATTCAACTATTAACACATAATTTTGAATATAAACCTAAACTATACCATTTCATTATGTTAGTGGAAACTTAATTATAATTAATCTACATATTCATTTATGCAACCCCCTGATCCATTGGACGATGGACTGGAATTAGTCATTGACTCGTACACTTCACGTGGCAGGCCTAATTCACTTACAATATGAAAACAATGTAATAGTTCTTCTTCCTGTACCATGCGAAGTGCATCTTCATCAACACTATAAGAGTTTTCTTCATTCGACATCCTGAAACCAAAATGGTTAACGAAACAACCTCACTTTGAACCGCAATCCAGCTGATATAGTGCTTGCTTGTAGAGAGTATTATTCAAGAAACAACTACTATAACTTGAGGTGGTCAGGTTGAAATAAATATATAGTCGATAACACTCAATGGATAAACTATAAGATATGCTTTGGAATCTCTCTTTCATGATGGGGGTGACAATGACCTGGGTCCTTAGCTGAAAAGCCTGCAACGATTTCTACATGGTAAGATGATTAAACATCTGAGCAACTGAAAAAGACTAAAATATGATATATTTTTTTTATTTTACTTCATTAATGATAAAGATATTTCCTTCAGGATGACAAGGTATTTTTTCACAAGGAAACGAGTGGAAAGGAAATTCAACCCAGTGGAATAGGTTCAAAGAGTACGATAAGCTAAGTAACTACAAACTGATTGAACCCAGTGTATTTATATTTGAAGTTGGAGGATGGTAGGGGTTAAAATAAGATATTTCTTTCAAAGTCTCTTTCATTATGGGGGCAACAATGACCCTGGTCCTTAGTTGAAAAGCCTGCAACGGCTAATGCATGGAATATCACTACAAGTCTGAGCAAATTAGGGTTGTTGTCTTATCAAACCAGAGTTATGTTTTCAAAAAACACAACGTCGGAATAAATATATCTCCAAACATGAGCATGCATCCAGCCACTCGGCTGCACATATCTCGCTGCTTATCTAAGTAGAATTGGTCAAAATTTTCAGAGTGCCTACGCACATAGACTGCCTCTTAAATCATGTAGGTCCCCAGTTTGACCGTTCCATTATGTCAGACAACAGTATGGCCATCTGAAATCATGTAGGTCACATTGAAAGTTAATTTGTACTTATTATTTGCATATGTTTTGTAAATGTACTCTTAAGCTAATGAACCTTTAAGTGGATGACAATATTGGTTATTATGTTTCTAGGTACCTGAATGGAACACTTAAGTGGATGACAATTTTTTTATTTATGGTGTGTTGGTGGTAAATTTGTTAGTATACCATAAGATATATAACATAGGGTGGCGGGATGTTTAGTGACCTTACCATGGACTATTTTTGTTGGTGTACTATAAGACAAATTCCAAATTTCCCCCTCCCTTCCTCCAACTTCAACTATAAACACACTGGTTTTTCAAGCATCAAACTCATTCCATAACACCTTTTCCCTTATTTTGATTCCACAATGAAAATTTTGAAAAGGGTGACTTTCAGGTATGGTGATGTTACGGTGTTCTACCGTTACTATTATTCTAATAGTGGTGGCAAGAACGTGCGTCCAGTTACTTGATGGAACACTTCAATAATCACTGAACAAAAGTTTGGTGTTCCTAAAACCGAGGTGATCTTATGTTGTGTGATGATAATAATTTTTTTAAGTAGAATATTTACATTTGTAAGTCTGCAACAGGAAAGCCAAGCAGAGTATGACTTCGACAAGGATCTTGACGATGCTTTGGTTGGTCATATTCTCCTCTACATTCGGAACAACCCGGGATGCACGGATCTGAACTGGGATGTTATATTTGAAGGTTGGAAAGACCAAACCGAATTGGGGAAAGAAACAGGAGTCTTGAAGTTGAGGTTCAACATGCTAAAAAAACTATACCCTTTATGGATGAGGTTTGAAAGGTATTACCCTGATCATCACGTTCATTCTGCTGATGATGAATGTTGGACAACAACATGCCCCGCAGAATTTCAGAGATTCGATCAGCACCCGAAGACATTCAATACAATTCACCTCTTGGCTCAATTGTCGGCCACTTTCATGGTTTGACCGATAATTGTTTTCTACATGGGTCTATTTATGGTACTTTGTAAGGTTATTTCCATCCACGAATGATAATTTGATAATTGTCCTTCCATGGTACTATGTTAATCTTATTCCGTAAAAATAATATCTGGGGTATGAAAGCGACAGTTCTTCCATTATAAACTTTGAAATGATGAAGATTATATAAGAGATATAAAATCTACAAATTCAATAGAATGGAATTCCAAATGAGATCTTCCATGAAACAAAGTCTGACATTTAATATGTCCACTCCTTCTGATACAACCCATGCTCACTGAGTATTTTCACCTTAAACAGAGCGGTATTATTGTGATGAAACAGAAAAGGCGTGCAATTTTTATTCCATGCAAGAGAATCTTACATAAGAATCGGTCAGAACAATGTCACATCATAACAATGAAGACAAAAAACCAAAAAAACTGAGCTTGTATTATTGAGATTTGTTATCATCTCTATATTTGACAGAACGATGCACACAAACCATGAATATACTGGTTTTTTCAGCATCAAACTCATCCCATAACACCTTCTCCCTTATATACTATGCACAATGTCTAATATTTCGAGAGAGTCTTTCAGGTATGGTAATGGTTCGGTGTTTCACCGTTACTATTATTGTAATAGTGATGGCACCAACATGCGCCTAGTTCCAACATGGAGCACTTCAACTATCACCGAGTTAAGGTTTGGCATTCTGCGTACCGAGGTGAACTTCTATTACATGATGATAACTAGTTTTTTAAGTAGATTATTAACACATTTAAGTATACAACAAGAAACAGAAGCGGAGTATGACTTCGATGACAATCATAACGACGCTTTGGTTGGTCACACTCTCCTCTACATTCAGAACAACCCGTGATGCATAGATCTGGACTGGGATGTTATATCTCAAACTTGGAACGAGCATACTGAAATGGGGAAAGAGAAAGGAGTCTTGAAGTTGAGGTTCATCATGATAAAAGAACTATATGTAAAATGGAGGATGTTTGAAAGGAATTATCCTGAGCACCGCCTTCATTCAAACAATGAAGAATGGTGGAGGACAACATGCCCCCCAGAATTTCAGAGATTCAAGGAGCGTTTGATGCATTTCAATACTGTTCATGTCCTAGCTCAAGTTCTAGTCAATCTGATGGGATGAAAGATAATTTTTTTCTAATGGGTGTTTGTATGGTACTTTTGAATCCTGCTTGTCGTCCACTTTGCTTTCTTTAAATTTCTACATGTGTTGAAGTTTATGTATCCAGCTAGTGTTCTGTAGTAATCTTATGTTGAAAACAAATTGTTAGTTGAGCTTTAATCGTTTTGTTAAAGCTTAATCTATTTCTCTTTGTTTTGATGATAACAAACTAATATGTTTAATCTCTTAGTGTTTTTAAGTCTTCCAGGTCATTTCCATATTTGTAAGGATGCGCTTAAGTCACTTAGAGATGCGCTTGACTGGGCACAGTCGCGCTTAACACCAAGCGGAGAAAGTAAGTTTCGCAAACGGTGTTTAATAAATCCATTCAAGACCAAGAAGTAAGAGTAATCGAGCTTCGAGGGCGTAGAGACGCGCTTGAATGAAGTTGAAGAGAGTTGACCACGAGGTTCCACTGAAGCTTAGGGTGCGCCAGAGCGCAGAAGAACAAATCCACACGCTATGAAGGCTGGTAAAGCGGGAGAGTGCAAGTTGTGTGCACAGGAAGGTGCGAGAAGAACTTTACACTCTTTGGGACGCTACTCCAGGGATCGCCAATGTGGCAGGAGTTTGTTAGAGATTGAAGCACACGGATTGCTTATGTGGCGTGGATCAACACATGAAGAACAAAACCAATTCACTCCAGGCCGTTGATTAATTATGGTGAAGTGATCAAGGCACACGGATTGATGAGGTGGCATTGTGCTTAGTCTTTGTTTGTTACACGAATTGAGTTATAGGTTTAGCTTAAGGATTGTGTATAAATAGAGTACTATTGCATTCACTCTAGGTATTGCAAGCCGAGAGAATATAGGAAGCTAGAGAGAGCTTAAAAGATATTTCGTTTATAATCAGAGAGTGTTGAGAGTGCCTTCTTGTTCTTCAGAGCTGAACTCCAAGTATTGTAAAGAGAGAGCTTACGAGTGAGCTTCAAGTGTTGAAGCGAGAGATTGTAATCCTTTCTTAACCAATACAAGTGTAGTGGTGAGTTTTATCCCGAGTCAGCTAGTGACTTAGGGTTCTCACCGTTTGGAAATTCTTGTGTGTGCAAATATAGGTGCGCTTTAACAACTTAAAGCGCGCTTTATTGTCTGTCTAACCTTTTCCGCACTTAAGGACTTTAGTAAATTCATTACTAATAGTTCGTCATAGGTTAAGCGCAAGCCAAGTATTCAAAGCGCAATTGAATTCTTGTTAAGCGCAACTAAGGCTTAATGAACCTTAGTGACAGCGAACAATAGCTGATCAAACACGTGTTTTCCACAATTGGTATCAGAGCTACAGGTTAGCTATTTGCACTAATCCTTTACAGGTTCAAAGGATTCTCAAGTCTTGAACAATGGCTAGTTTCAACCTCGGCATTTCTCTCGCCAAGCCCCATGTCCTTGTTGAAGGCGAACTCGAATGGCGGCTCACAATGACAAAGAATTACATCCAACAGACTGACTACCAGTGCTGGAAGATTATTGAAAAGGGCGATGAGAAGATCTCCGAAATTGATGACTCAAAATGGGAAGAAAAAGAGTACCAACTGATGGAGAAGAATGCTAAAGCGCGACAGCTCATTCTTAATGCTCTTTCAAGGAAAGACATAGACAAGGTAATGTCCCTCCCCACTGCCCAAGCCATGTGTAAAGCCATCATAAACATGCACTCAGGTAGTGATGACATGAAGGACAATCGTATCTTTGAGCTTAATCGCGAATTTTGCTCCATTAGAATGGGGAAAATGAGCTCGTTTCTGATTATCATTCTCGGTGTCAAATCCTCTATGACAAGATGCTTTCTGCTGGAATGGAGAAGAAAGCTTGGGAGTATTCTATGGCGTTCATTCATGGAGTGAACTCAAAGTATACAACCCTCAAGCAAATTCTTCTTCAGTCCAAGGAAACTCGAGAATTACCTATCTCTGTTCTTGCAGGGAAATTCAAAGTGCAGGAAATCAAGAACAACGAGGAAAAGCACTCAGAACGAGAGAACAAAGGAATGGCGCTCAAGTTATCTCGTGTTCTCCAAAAGCTTGAAAATGATGATGAAGGAGAAGACGACGATGATAGGGACGTTACTATGATGACCAAGCTCGTGAAAAAGTTTTTCAAGAAACAAGGCGGTCTCAAGCGCGACTCTACCTATAAGAAGCGCGACGTCAGGGATTTCACTTGTTTCAACTGCAATGAGAAAGGACACCTTGCTAAAGCGTCTCCTCATCCAAAAGTGAATCCAGGCTCAAGCTCAAAACAGCCCCCCAAACAAGTGTTCATCACGCTTTGGGGAGAATCTGATGACGATTCGGAAGATGGAGCGCAACCTGACTTGTGCTTAATGGCTGGCGCCGCATCTGACTCAGACTCTGGCTCTGAGATTGAGGTAAATGATCTGAACCTTGACATTCTTCCCAAGCGCAATCTTATCCTTCTTTTAAAAGAGCTTATGGTTCAACATAAGTCTCTAGCAACTGATGCTAGAGCACGGCTGGTTGAACTTGATAATACTAAGGAAGAACTGGTTGAGCTTTCCAAACATTTACATGACAAAACCACACTCCTCTCTAAATCTTGTGAACTTTGTCATGGTAAAGGGTTGGAAAGTAACTCTGTCTCAACTAAAGATGTTAAGCTTGATCAAATCATACCAAAGCTTGATGTTCTTACTAAATTAGTGGAAACAAAGTCTGTCCCTCAAACAGGCTTTGTTAAAGCTAGGCCTGGACTGGGTTATGACCCCCAAGAATCTTCCTCTTCCTCCATTACTCCTCAATCAAGTGATTTATCTTCTAAGATCAAATCACTTGAACAAGACCTAACTGCCTACAAGAGTGAAAACTCTCATTTAAAGAGCAGAATAAAGGTACTTGAGGACCAACCTTCAGAAATCAAAGAGTGGTTTCGTGGGGAAAAAGCGCATCATTTGTATAAGAAACAAGCGCATACCCCAACCCAGCCTCCCGTCTTACAAAGAAAGAACCATTTAGACCGGGAAAGGGCAAGTATGGTTATGTAAGAGGTAACCATTACTGTACCTTTTGTGGTCAAAATGGACATGACAAGCGTGAGTGCAAGGACTTGAAGGTCCTTAAGAGTAAGCCCTATAAGCCAATGGCTAAAAATAAGGGCAAGCGTACACGTATTCAACAGCCCTCTGTTGAGCACGGATTCGCTTCTGGACACAGAGGTGCGCTTCGTCCAGCGCGACCTCATATTGTGTTAGATCTGAACGATCCTAGCTATTATGAGCCATTCCAAAAGACTAGCTCAGAAATAGCTATGTCTAATATTCCCACGAAGCGCAAGCTTCGATGGGAGATCAAAGCTTGATCTCTACTTTTGCAGGTTGGGATGAAATGTAGGTGGTATATCGACAGCGGTTGCTCGTGCCACATGACGGGTGATCCAAAGTTACTACTTTCATTCCAAGCTAAGGAAGGAGGCAGCGTCTCCTTCGGTGACAAAAAGCAAGGGAAGATCATTGCTAAAGGACAAGCGCATCTCAACAAAGCCATTCAGATAGGAGATGTAAACTTAGTAGAGAACCTACGGTTCAATCTACTGAGTGTAGCACAACTATGCGACCAAGGAGGTAATAAGGTATGGTTTAGTACAACTGAGTGTGCAGTGGTCAGTCCTGAACAAGAGGTACTTCTAAAGGGCAAGCGCATAGACAACACTTACCTCTTCGACCACTCCTTCTCTCCTAAGCGCAACCTATGTCTAGCTACACTCACTGAGATGACAAATCTTTGGCACAAGAGAATGGGACACGCAAGTCTACATCTACTCAACAAGATTCAATCCAAAGATCTTGTTCGTGGTCTTCCTCGCATCAAGGTGGAATCCATGACTTCATGCTCAGACTGCTCAAAAGCTAAAGCGACTCGTAGCTCCTTTCCCTCTATCAAGGTAGTGCATATTAAAGCTCCCCTTGAGCTTCTCCACATGGACTTATGTGGACCACTACGAACGCAGAGTAAAGGAGGTAATCGCTATATTTTTGTAATAGTTGATGATTATTCTCGCTATACCTGGACTCTTTTCTTGAAACACAAGAGCAAAACCTTTTCAAAGTTTCAAGCTCTTGCGCTTTTACTAGAAAAGAAGCTAGGGCTCCCCATTTGTTCAATTCGTTCTGACAATGGAACTGAATTCAAGAATGGTGAGTTCCTATCATTTTGTGAGGATAGGGGTATAGATCATAATTTCTCTACTCCTAGAACCCCTGAGCAAAATGGTGTGGTTGAGCGCAAGAATAGGACACTCCAAGAGATGGCACGTACAATGCTACTCTCTAGTGGTGTCGCTTCACACTATTGGGCTCAAGTTGTAAGCACTGCATGTTATATAACTAACCGTGCCTTCTTAAGGCCTATTCTTGAGAAAACTCCCTATGAATTGCTTAAAGGGCATACACCGAATATCTCTCACCTAAGGGTGTTTGGTTGCAAGTGCTACGTCCATAACAATGGGAGAGATCTTTTGGGTAAATTTGATGCTAGAAATGACGAGGCTATCTTCCTTGGATATGCACCTACTAGTCAAGGATATATAGTACTCAACCTGAGAACTCAGAGGGAAGAAGATAGCATCCATGTGAAATTCAATGAAGGAGAGCTTGAAAGTGTTCTAGAAATCAACGATGATCCATTTTCAAGTCATGATCTACTTCCAGCTTCTCTTCCCAGTCCTCATGCGCAACCTTCTATCCCTTCTTCAGGTATGGACAGTGACGATGATGATGGTGGAAGATGCGCTTCTCAGCCCTTGGCCACAGAAGTCTGCATTCCCAGTGACGAAGCAACTCCAGAGGACAACACTCAAAATGAAGATCATGAAGTGGACCATCCATTGAAGTTATAGCTCCTCCTTCACCTCTTTCTCCAGGTCAGGTAACTCCCTCTGTTACTTCTTCTCCCCCTTCTAGCTCTCAAGCGGGACCTAGCAATGGTGAAGCGCAACCTGGAAGTCCTCAAGCGGGACCCAGTGGCCTTTCTGGTGGTAGTGAAAGCTTGTCCAAAACCACAACGATGAAGCTACCAGACAATACAGAGGTCACCGTGCGCGATTATCAACAGATGAACTCTCATCCAGTTTCTGCAATTATATCTCAGTATGAAAAAGGTACCCAGACTCGCTCTAACGTTCGTAACATGCTTGCTTGTAGTGCTTTTGTTTCTTTACAGGAACCCAAGTCCATACAATTTGCGCTTCAAGATCCAGATTGGATAATAGCCATGCAAGAAGAGTTAGAGGAGTTCAAGCGCAACCAAGTTTGGCGTCTAGTACCTTGGCCAGGTGATAGAAGCATTATTGGCATGCGTTGGGTATACAGAAACAAGCTGGATGATAGTGGAGTGGTGGTACGAAACAAAGCGCGTCTTGTTGCACAAGGTTACAATCAACAAGAGGGCATTGACTATGATCAAACGTACGCACCAGTAGCTCGTCTAGAGGCAATTCGACTGTTGATAGCTTACGCAGCGCACAAAGGATTCAAGCTATTTCAAATGGATGTGAAGACATCCTTCCTCAATGGTAAGCTTAATGAGGAGGTCTATGTCAAGCAACCACCAGGATTTGAAGATCCAGCTTATCCAGACCATGTGTACTTTCTTGACAAAGCGCTGTATGGACTTAAGCAAGCTCCTCGCGCTTGGTATGACTGTCTATCTAAGTACTTGTTGGAAAATGACGACAAGAGAGGTTTGGTGGACAAAACCCTCTTCATAAGGGAAGTGAAAGGTGATATTCTCATTGTTCAAATTTACGTTGATGATATTATATTTGGTTCTACTAACTTGCAGCTTGTAGAAGATTTTAAGAACACCATGAGCCTCAAGTTTAGTATGAGCATGATTGGTGAGCTCAAGTATTTTCTAGGGCTTCAAGTAAACCAAATGGATGAAGGCATTGAGATTCACCAGCAGAAATACATCAAAGAGCTGCTTAAGAAGTATCAAATGGAGAACTCCAAACCTTGCCCTACTCCCATCTCAACCATTACAAAACTGGACAAAGATCCAATGGCTGAGAAGGTAGATGAAACCATGTATCGAGGTATGATAGGCTCTCTAATGTATTTAACTGCTTCACGTCCAGATATTGTTTTTGCTGTTAGTGTATGCGCTCGATCACAGTCAGACCCTCGCGCTTCTCACCTTTCTCATGTAAAGCGCATCTTCAGGTATTTGAAAGGGTCTGACGATCTTTGCCTTTGGTATTCCAAAGGGGGCGGTCTTTCTCTTGTTGGCTATACCGATGCAGATTATGCAGGTTACTTGGCTGATAGAAAGAGCACTAGTGGTATGGCATAGTTCCTTGGCCCTTGCTTAGTCTCCTGGGGATCCAAGAAACAAAATTGTACAACGCTTTCAACGACAGAGGCAGAATACATAGCTGCAGCGCAATGTTGCGCTCAAGTGTTGTGGATAAAGCAACAGCTTGTTGACTATGGTATTACTCTTGACACTATATCTATATTTTGTGATAATACCAGCGCTATATGTGTTTCGAAGAACCCTGTCCATCATACAAGAACGAAGCACATTGACGTTAGACATCACTTTCTACGTGACCATGTGGAGCGCAAGCATATTGAGCTTATTCACGTATCTTCAGAAGGGCAATTGGCAGATATCTTCACTAAGGCGCTTAATCGTCAGGTATTCCTAAACCTCAGGGTTCAGCTTGGCCTTATTCGACTCCATTAGCTTCGAGGCAATGGAACTGTAAGTATTCCTCTATTTGACTAGAACTAGCGAGCTTAGTATCAAGGTAAGAACTATGGTCGCTTGCGCTTGATAGCTTTGAGTCTTTCATGCTTTTTAGTTGATCATTGAAATGAATTAGTGCTGAACTTGTTTGACTTGTTTGGCTCGATTTGATATAATCCTAGTCCATGCATGCTCTTCTTTGCCAAAAACGTGACAATGGTGATCGTCTTCTACCCATATTACATGCCTAAGAAATGATCCATTGCATAGGTGTCCTTAGCCTGACTAGATGTAACACTTCTCTCGTCCTTTATTGAGCTCTACATTAGAGAAGTATTCATTTGGTGACATAAAGCCCAAATTACCATGCTACATGTATATGCACATACTTCCACATCAACTTGAGTGATTGAATGCTCTAATGTCCCCTATATGAAATGTGCATCTTCCTATTCATAAATTACTTTACATTGTAGTTTGAGAATTGAACTGGACATCACTCTCTTACATCTACTCATCTCAATCAGTGTTGTGCTTCTTCGGTTTTAGTATTCAGGGGTGATTTAGCATGCGCTTCAGTCTTCAGTGCATTTCAGTGTTACAGTTTATCGCGCTTTGCAGCGCATCTGGGTGGAATTCCTTTCGAGTTGGGTTTGCTTAACTTTGAAGAAATGCTTTTTTGGTCAAATCAGTCTGCCGCTTGTGTGATGTAACAACTCTTTTGCAGTGCAACGGTCATAATTATAGCCGTTGAGGGCTATGCGCAGGCCTAGCGCGATTTTCGCATTCTTATTGGACCGTTGGGAGCTGGTAACGGCTACTTTTGAAGATTGATTTTAATTGGTGTTTGAAGCGGCTCAGAGAATATTGATGAGCTATATATACGAGGTATTATCCAACCCATTTTACCTTACCATTTTCTTACCTTCTACCTCTATTCTCTTCTCCTACCCTCATTCTCCATTTTCATACTTACAATCACTACCATGGACAAAGTTCTCAGCGCCCTTAATGAGCTTGACCCTGAAACACGGGCCAAGATCCAATCAATTGTCCAGGCCTCCTCCTCCACTCAGCCTGCTTCTCAAAATACCCCAGCATCTCACGAAGCTACATCTCCCTCCACAAAACCAGCCTCTCCTCCACCAAATACAACTTCCCCAGCTACTAAAACGGCCTCCCATTCTGATCCAATTGACCTTACAGGCCATGATGACCCAGCTCCCATAGCTCCTAACCCAGATAGTCCCTTGAAGGACCTCTTCTCTCATGATCCCCCAGTGGATATTGATTTGCTCGCTTCAGACCTAGAGCTCGCTGGCTACGACCCAGTTAAGGAGCTTGGAAGAGCTCAAGTCGAGACGTCGCACACGACTCCAACCAAAGGTAAGGGTGTGCTCAGCATCGACACCCCCTCTCGCCCTGGCTCTAAAGTTCGGACTCCAGCGCAATCTCTACAGTCTCCTAAAGAGCTTCTGGCCAGTATACCATCCGACTCTGACGAAGATGGTGAGTTTCAACTCCTTCCTCGAACTGGTATTCAGTCTCCTCTTCCTTTACAGTCTCAGAAACCTGATCGGCAAAGTGACGCGCTTCGCCGCAAGGGTAAAAAGCGCAAGGCCGTAGCTCCTCCACCACCTGCTTCAGAGGATGTTGAGTCCTCAGATGGGTCCGAGCACGAGTCCCCTCCTCCAGAGCAGAAACAAGTTGGCGCTTCCACCAGATCCAAGCGCACCAAGGTAATGGGCTTAACAGATTTTCCTGCCATTCCTCAGGGTGTATAGAAGCGCTCTTTCTTATTTCCGAAGATAGTGACTCCTGACCTGCTGACCGGCCTTCAAGATTCCTCCCACGTCACTCGATTTGCCACCTGGTTGAGCTTTCAAGGCTGGGATACGCTTGAGACAGAACCAGCGCGCTGCAACAACGCCATGGTTTACCAATTCTATGCTACTCTGGAGTATTCAGCGCCTAATCCGGAATACGGCTCAGTTAACTTCACTTAGAAACGTAACGCTAAGGAGTGTTTTCGTGTTAAAGATCTTGCAAAAGCTATTGGCCTGACGGAGCAGTCCAGTGGGTTCGGACGGCTTTACAAGAAAAATTGGCCAGCTGGTGCTACTGCGCTGAAGAAGACGGTGTTTGGACCAAATGTGCCTAAGGGAGCGCTTACATTGGATATGCTTCGCCCCGCCAAGCGCCTGCTACACCACTTCATCATCACCAACATCACGCCAAGAGATTACGACCGTGACAAGGTGACTATAGCTGATTGTTGCATTATGCCTGCAGTTATTTCCAATCAGGTCGTTAACACTTCTCAGCTCATGATGAGCCATTTGGTGTTGTGTCGCGCTGCCACATCCGGTCCCCTGCCCTTCCCACACTTGATATGCAAGATGCTTCGAGCCGACGGTTTGTACGACAACTCTCTTCCCGATTATGCTTGTTCTACTTTCCTTACCACGGATGCCATCGTTGCTATTCTCTTGCCCAAGACTGAGGAGAAGCTCCACTCTAGCTCGCGCTCTGAGCTGAGCCCTCGTGCTCGAGTCTCCTCTAGCTCTGCCGATCTATCAGTTATTGTGGCTTCGATGGAAGCGCATCAAGAGAGGGTGGAGAAGCATCTTAGAGAGATGGTTGAGCTCATGTCGTCTATGCTGAAGCTGGTTCAGGAGAAGTTTGACGCTGAAAGGGGTGGTAGTTCGTAAGCAGTTGTGATGGTTGCGCTTTTAAGCGCTTTTGCTGACTTTCTTTTCTCTCTACTTTGTTCTAAGTTTTTGTGAATTAGCTCGCTAGGGTTCCTACCTATTTTTTGCCAGTTTGTGAAACATATAAATGAAGTATGCATTTGACTTTTATATCTCTGAGAGCCTTACTGACGTGACTATTCTTTACTTAAGTTGCTTAATGTTCTCTATTGAGCTTTGTCTGACGTCTTAGCTAGCAAGCGCACTCTACTATTTTTCTTACCATATGACTTTGCTTTGAATTTTTCGATGATGTCAAAAGGGGGAAAAACACAGGTATATTCCTCTTTGATTAAGGGGGAAGTATGAGATCGTGCTTGAATTCAGGGGGAATTGAAAACTGGTATGGTTAAGTACTTTGGTAAGATACTTTGATCCAATTCCGAATCTGAATACTTGATTAAATTGATATTATTGTCTTTATTCTAGTCACTTAAGAAAGTATTCATGAGCTTACCTGTTTATAGTTTGTCATCATCAAAAGGGGGAAATTGTTAGTTGAGCTTTAATCGTTTTGTTAAAGCTTAATCTATTTCTCTTTGTTTTGATGATAACAAACTATATGTTTAATCTCTTAGTGTTTTTAAGTCTTCCAGGTCATTGCCATATTTTAAGGATGCGCTTAAGTCACTTAGAGATGCGCTTGACTGGTCACAATCGCGCTTAACACCAAGCGGAGAAAGTAAGTTTCGCAAACGGTGTTTAATAAATCCATTCAAGACCAAGAAGTAAGAGTAATCGAGCTTCGAGGGCGTAGAGACGCGCTTGAATGAAGTTGAAGAGAGTTGACCACGAGGTTCCATTGAAGCTTAGGGTGCGCCAGAGCGCAGAAGAACAAATCCACACGCTATGAAGGCTGGTAAAGCGGGAGAGTGCAAGTTGTGTGCACAGGAAGGTGCGAGAAGAACTTTACACTCTTTGGGACGCTACTCCAGGGATCGCCAGCGTGGCAGGAGTTTGTTAGAGCTTGAAGCACACGGATTGCTTATGTGGCGTGGATCAACACATGAAGAACAAAACCAATTCACTCCAGGCCGTTGATTAATTATGGTGAAGTGATCAAGGCACACGGATTGATGAGGTGGCATTGTGCTTAGTCTTTGTTTGTTACACGAATTGAGTTATAGGTTTAGCTTAAGGATTGTGTATAAATAGAGTACTATTGCATTCACTCTAGGTATTGCAAACCGAGAGAATATAGGAAGCTAGAGAGAGCTTAAGAGATATTTCGTTTGTAATCAGAGAGTGTTGAGAGTGCCTTCTTGTTCTTCAGAGCTGAACTCCAAGTATTGTAAAGAGAGAGCTTACGAGTGAGTTTCAAGTGTTGAAGCGAGAGATTGTAATCCTTTCTTAACCAATACAAGTGTAGTGGTGAGTTTTATCCCGAGTCAGCTAGTGACTTAGGGTTCTCACCGTTTGGAAATTCGTGTGTGTGCAAATATAGGTGCGCTTTAACAACTTAAAGCGCGCTTTATTGTCTGTCTAACCTTTTTCCGCACTTAAGGACTTTAGTAAATTCATTACTAATAGTTCGTCATAGGTTAAGCGCAAGCCAAGTATTCAAAGCGCAATTGAATTCTTGTTAAGCGCAACTAAGGCTTAATGAACCTTAGTGACAGCGAACAATAGCTGATCAAACACGTGTTTTCTACACAAATGTCTCGGATGTAAAAGCGAAATCAGGGTCGTGTTTTCAATAAACAAAATGCTATAGTGGTTGTTTTCTTTTCCAATCAGAGTTGTGTTTTCCAAAAAAATAACATCAGAATAAAGTAACTCTCAAACCAAGATCTTGTATCCCGCCATCCGGCTATATATATCTCGCTTAGAATCTAAGTGAAGTCCGACAAAATTATCTCACCAACCACTAGTCCCATACACACAAAATATGGAAAACAACACATTGTTCTTCAAGGTCTCAACCAGTGGGAGTTTAGTATAGGGCCGACAAGGCTCGCACCTAACTTACCGGTAGGTGGGAGGTATATAATATGAGTGTTTGGGCCTTGAAAGAGGCTGTTCAAAGGGTGATTGGTGGAGATCCTGACATCAAGATCTTCTTCGAAGTGGTAAACGACGAAGGTCTAAGGCACCTTCGACCCCTTTAAACACATGAGGATGCATCAGTGTTGGTGGAGATTGGTACGACTGTCCCTTTCACCAAGGTATTTGTCATTCCAACGACAGAAATGGCAATCCATATGGATCCGGTTAGGCAACCGGAGTCCGAGGTTCTCGCTGCTTATTTCACAGATGACAGTGTCGACACCTGATACAAAGTGGTTCATCGCGGCATGTCTATCGAAGATTGTTGTTATCTCTTATTAATGTAATACTCCATGCCTTATTTTTTTCTAGATATTAGTATCATATCTGTAATCCATAATGCCGAAATGGTTGTTATTTTTTCAAATCAGACTTGTCTTTCCATAAAATCTACCGAAGGTACAAAAACATGGTTGTTGGGTTTTTATTGAAGCTATGCTCCTAGAACTGTTGGTTGGAGTTGTTTCAAAAATGGTGCGGTCAAAGTTGTCTTTTAAACATGGTTGTTACCAACGCAAGGAATTAATATCTCACCAACCATGAACACGTATCCCGTCACCAGGCTATATATATCTCGTTGCCCATCTAAGTGAAGTACAATAAAATTAGTACTGTCTCTGTATTATTTTCTAGATATTCATTGTTGAACTTCATAACCATATTACTTAACTAATTTTTTTGGATTGTAACACTCTATGCCTTATGTTTTATGTCTTTTTTATCGTATGATGTTGGTCAGTGTTTGCATGTTTAGTCTGCTATAAGATACATTTGGTAGTATGGCAGGATGGACACAAATTATCCCAAAATTAAATGGATCTTGGTGTAAAACTTTGAAGTTATTTTAATAGTCAATAAGCACTATTAACTCTCCACCCGTTTCTACCAATCTCAACATTGTGATATCTAAAAAAATTGTACCATTCATAAGACAAACTGAATTCTATTACATCTTTGTTAACCTTAACACACAATCATCACCAAAAACAAGTTCATAACTACACAAAACAACCTTCTCATCCCTTTCCATAGGCAAAACTACAAATACAATTGGATCTTCCACACATCAAATCACCCAAATTTTCTGTCACTTCACCTGCGAAGTCCTCCGGCTGCAGCCCAGAAACACCAGTTATATGGATGACTAGTAAATCCGCATCTCGAACATCTCCGCGTCACACGTCGTAATGGTCCTTCCTACCTAGCTTTGTATCTGCTCACCTTTGGTCTGCTGGGAGGTCTTTTAAGGTTTGGTGTTAGGCATGCGACCTGGGAAACTTCTCTAGGAATGGACCACTAGGATGTAGGGGGCGATGTGATTGTATCCTTGTATACATCCCTTAGGTAAGCGTTGCTGCAATACTCACTAACCATAGTGTTTATGTTGACGCCCCTATCCTTGGCCATTGCTATGGCATGAGCACATGGAATTCTGTCTCTTTGGAAGACTCGGCATTGACATGTTTTGTCTCGAAGATT
>NW_027368349.1:0-50550 GCF_046119375.1 Phyllobates terribilis | reverse complement strand
AGGATCTCTGGAGGTACGATCAGAGGAGCGAGAATCTCTCGCTTTGTGATAGCTAGAGGAATAGTAGGAAAATCAAAAGAGATTGCCTTGGGTTCTTTCTTCGACTTCTTCCTTCTTCGCTGCTTCACCTCCTTCTTAATTGTCCTTGGAGGAGTTGATTATGCGCTTTCTTCTTCAGACAATACTTGCTCTTCCTCAACTCTTCTAATTTATGTTTCCCTGCTTCCTTTGACTCGTTCTTTGCTTCCAAAAAGAGCTTGTGTTGAATTGGAGCGAAATCCTTGTCACCCTCATCTTGAAACGAAGCAGCAAGAGAGGGAGAAGGTTTTGAGGAGGAGGAGATAAGCTGCTGAGTACCTGGTTTGGCAGGGGTTGAAAAAACTTCAGGTTCAACCTTCTCCATATGGATGAGTAATGTAGCAATTGTCTCTGCTGGATCATCGAGGAAGATAATTTCTTTGCCTGCGGTAGCAGCATGACTGTCACCAATCACAAGAGTCGCTGAATCATGAGGATCCGCTTTTTCTTGGGACAGTGAAGGCGATAGCAAGGAAGAAGGGGTAGCAACCTTCTTTGGAGTCACCGGGGACTCAGTAGACGCCTCTTTAGCCAGATTGCATCGCTGCACAATTGCTGCTAAATCCTCTTGACTCACTTTCGAGAGTTCCTCAAAGAGTTGTTCCTTTGTGAGACGTGCTAGTGGTGATTTATCAGCCATTTTTTGATTGAGGAGACTGGGGTTTCTAAAGATTGTGTGTGCTTGGCCTTTTGAGAAGCTAAATATACTAGAGCAGGTGTAGCGGGAGAGATTTGAGCAATATTAGGGAGAGATAAAATTAGATAAACACGGTAAAATTATTTTGAAGTGATCACCAGTGCTTATATAGACTCTCTTTCCTTCTCTTGTAAGATTCTTAAAATATGTGATCTCACCATGGTACTTTGCAACGGCTACTTCTTGCAGCGGCTATATTCAAATGGCTAGATTCCGCAAGGCAAACAACGACTACATGCAAACTAGCTTTTTCTGGATTGAATTTATGAATGACAAGTGTCACTGCAACAGACTCGCTGGAGCAACCTCAGAAGATCTGCTGGCAGCTACTATGATGTGTTGTGAAGTCTAAGTGTGGCTTTTCTGAACCCATTTAGACTGGATCATTGAGCCACGTAGCCTTTCGGAATCTATTTATACTAGATCACAAGGTTACATGTCTAGACTTCATCTTTTGGGCCGCAGTTGACTGCCTTCCCCATTAAGCAAACCCTCTATTCTAAGCAAACTCGATAGCGACTCATACTTGCAGGAAGCGACTCTTACCCAACGCTTGATCATGCTTAGGAGTGTAAAGCAGGTGTATATATGCACTCAATGTGACATTTAAGTAAGCAAAAGATTAACAGGAAATGCACATTTCATAAAATGGGACTTAACACACTCATACTCGGTATTTAATGAATATATAGCGTATGTGCATGATAGGGGTAACTGACTTTTACACAATAATGAATACTTTCTTTATGGAGTTTAATAATGGGTAAGGAAGTGTTACATCAACTTTAGGCTTGGGACACCATAGGAATGGATCATTTCATAGGCATGTAATAGGCAAGAAGATGATCAACGTTCTTTATTTGTAACACATAAGAAGAGCATGCAGTTTGTAAAGACTATAATTAATATCTTTCATACAATATACTGCCTTAGCTAGATTGACTTGTGTGAAGATAAGAATGAAAATCAAGCAAGCAAGCAACACAAACCAACTAAAGTTCCCAGAGTAGAATTAGAAACTATAATTCATAGTCAAAGTATAGAGGAACTTACAGTGCATCTCTTGTTCTTATAATAAGGTAAGAAGGAAAAACCGAAGAGGCTAAATGGTTATACAGATATCCAAGTAAAGTGCCTTTAGAGAGATGAATTGCAGCTTTGGCTCTTCTGGAAGTATTAGTCATAGTTCAGCGAGTGTAGAAATAGAGTCACTTTAATCTTCAAATACTCGCTTGAACTATCTGAGTCTCACTTTCAATGAATAGATGTAGCTTTATGATCAAAAGAGACTCGCTATGCCAGAGGCTAATAATTTACCACATGATATATATCTCATGTATGATAAGAATGAAAGAGATGCTGACTAGGACACGCTTGATTTTTTTCATTTAGCACTGAAGGAGATAGCAAGACTCCTTCTCTTGTTAAGGATGAGAGTAGCTTTAGATAATCCATTTGCCTTCTACTCTGCACCCTTTCCCGCAAAAATAAATCAAGCAGTGTTTTCCCAACGAAGTATTGACTTCGTAGGAGCGTTAGAGCTAGCGATTCTAGAATTGGAAGGTAGAACTATCATCTTCAGAGTTCTAGGAACTCTCTCTGAGTAGTCATCATTACAAAGACATGACACATGATGAGGTTTATCTATGTGAGGTAATTCTCGTTGTGCTCCTATGTGTTCGTATTTAGCTTGTAAGAGCTTTGTACGTAGAGGTACAGTCTTCGATGACTCGCTCGGAGCAAGCTTGTCTATATCAAGACTCGCTTGAATGTGCATATCCTCGGATATAGTCATAACAGACTTAGAGGAAATAGAATCACTCAAATCAAGCTTGTCCTCAGATTGAATCGCTTGATCCAGTACACCCAGAGATATATAGAGAGAGGGTGTATAGGGGATATCTAGTATAGGTTCCTGGTCAAGAACACTTACCTCAACTTCAGGTATAGGAGTTGGCTCTAGAATAGATTGAGCGACTGTGAATACGTTCTCGGGATCTTCACCAACATCGACATCATCATCAAAATTTCCCCATTGAGTGACAAAGGCCTTCCTAGGAGTTGTTCTAGATCCACCTTCTTCTTCATTTGGATCTACCCTTTCACTTGGACAATCTCAAGAGAAATGTCCTTTACCAGAGCATTTGTAGCACGTAATATTCTTGAGGTTGAATGGCTTGGTGTCCTTTGGATCTCTGTCCTTGGTGGTTATGCCAAACTTCTTCTTAAAGAACCTTTTGAGTAGCTTATTCATCATCCCTACTTCTTGGTCTTCTTCATTTTCGGGCTCATCATTGTCCTCGACCTTTCGAAGTACGCGAGTGAGATTGAGAGACACTCATTGGGTTTCTTTAGATGCTATTGACTCCTTTTGATCTTCAACTTGCTGCACTCTTAATTTACCAACAACTATAGATACATACAAAGCTTTCGTTACTTGCAAAATCAGATTCTTGATCTTCAGCTATTGACTCCTTTTGATCTTCAGCAAATCAGATTCCTGCAAAAAATGATCAAATGACTCACCAAAAAAAAATCCCTCACTCAACTCTTTTTTTCAGGAAACAAAAATCAGATTCCTGCAAAAAATAGAGAGGGGTAGTTCTAGAATTTTGGGTATATTGTTTCGAAAATCATATTCCTGCAAAAAATGCTCCTACTCTCATTCAACTCTTTTTTCA
Source organism: Phyllobates terribilis (assembly GCF_046119375.1). NCBI lineage: Eukaryota > Metazoa > Chordata > Amphibia > Anura > Dendrobatidae > Phyllobates > Phyllobates terribilis. The sequence goes on along the minus strand of NW_027368349.1, from coordinate 47,094 downwards.
CACAACTCTCGTATTTTTTCTTTGGATCTCCTCAAATGACTCACCAATAAAATTTATCCCTCACCCAACTTTTTTTTTCACACTTGTAGACTCTTCATTCTGATTTTACCTCATCTCTATTTTTTTGTTCGATCTGTCCTTTGCACACTCAGACTGTTTTCCTCACAAAAACTCTGCTTTCACTCAGTTTCGAAAATAATGGTTCAAAAGACAAAACGATTTTTCATTGTAGCTCAAAAATGTGCGGAAATTTTTGACTCGTTACTTACTCAATCTATTCTAAGAATTTAAGCTAGATTAATTAAAATAATAGAAGAAAACTTCCTCGCTCAGGTTGCCTCCCTAGAAGCACCTTATTTAGAGTCGTGGCTCGACTTTGTATCCTCAACTGACATAAGAGATGTCTGAATCCTTCAAAGCTTTTGCTAGCCAAAACCAGAAGCAGCTAAAATCAAAGAATTTTTAGTACACTCGGCGTATGATCTTAAGATTTCTAGCCTTTTCAACAAACTCCATGTGCATTTCCCCACACTTGCATTTCATTTGGGGCTTCTCTACTTTGAATCCTATTCTGCACAAGAAAATCAACATATCAGGGCTATGTCCTCTTTGCGAGATTAGTCCGGTGGGGCCACTGCCCAAATCTCCAGTACCGAGCATCAGCTTGATAGTACTACTACCTAAATTGTTTCCCACATAAATCACAACCATGTCAATCCCATATAAGGGATGAACCAATGGATTATTGGTGATAGTCCTGTCAATAAAGAAAGTGACGGTCTTACCACCAAAACCCACTGTAGTTGTCACATCTCACACATCAATTAAAGTGCTTGTGATTCTTATAAATGGTCTCCCTAGAATAACGAGGACCGCTTTGTCCTCGTAATCCATCTGTATTAATTAAAAGTCTGCAGGGAAAGTAAACTCACCCACGCGTACTAATACGTTTTCCAGCTTCCCTAGTGGAAGAATATTGGATTTGTCGGCCACTTGAATGGATACTCTAGTATAGCTCAACAGACCAAATCCTAAGGAATGATAAAGATAATAAGGAAATACATTTATGGATGCATCCAAATCGATCAAGGATCGGTCGATCCTCTCTCTCCCAATGTTGACTAGGATTGTGAACATGCCCGGGTACTCTCACTTTTCGGGCATATTTCTGAGCATTGCATATATTTGTTTTCCCATCACCTTCTTCTTGATAGCTTTTTCCTTTTCTCATCTCTTTGTGAAGCCATCCCGTCTTAGAATCTCGCAGTAATTGGACATCACACATCTCAGCTTACAAGGGCACATTTTCATCGAAGTCTTGAAACATCTCCAACATGTCCTTGCAGATAAATCTACTCCTTGCGCACCGCCGAATTCCTCCTAAAAAATTTCAAAAATGATGCATCGACATAGGAGTTGATGCTTTCGTCACCCACAAACAAAGAAGAATCATCCTCAATATCAATCGGTCGGCGGCGGGTACTTGTAAATGGGCGGCGACCGCCGGTCGCATCATGGGAATCATCTTTGACAAGTATTGGACGGAAGCAGCTGCCTAAGGGTGGGAGACAGTCACCTAAAGCATCATTCGAGTCATCACTCTCGAATAGAAACCGGAGGCGAGCGCCTAAATTAGTGCGACAATCGCCATTTTTCTCATTCTCATTTTTCTCGCTTCCTTGCGGAGGGTGCCAAAATCGGACCGGCAGTCACCGATTTATACTCTTTTCTCGCGGAAGTAGGCACTCCATAATGTTTGGAGGGCGTCTAGTGGTGATTCATTTTCTCCGAAATTCACCATGAAGGACCGGCGGGAGCCGAAGTCATTTCGACGGCGGCGGCCGGTCAGATCATCTATTTCCTCTTTTTGTCGCTTGACTTGGCTCGACATAGGGAACAAAATCCTCCTCAACTTTCCTTCATATGGTCTCCTCTTCACTCTCAACATCCTCCATAGACACTCTCGTGACGAGGCCAAAATGGTCGTTATGCCTGTCAAAATAATATTTATAAAACCTCACTAGTACCTCTACAAGTAGAGTGGTAAGCAAGGGTCGATCCCACATGGAGTCAGGTATTCGATTCTTATGTAATTAATAAGATCAACTTTATTAATGATAATTAAGGGGGAGAATTGGATTGATGCTAGACTACAATTCAATTAAGAAAATTAATTGAGATAATACCTTGTTCAGCGGGGATTCGAACTACAGAATGGTTGGTTTGATCATTGACTTTCTATTTAGTAATCGGGTTCATTCAATTGATTACTATATTCTAATTGTCCTAATCCATGTACTAGAGTTGCTAATTTAGTCAACTAGTCCTAATAGCTTCTTACTACCAACCTAGCTATGAAACTATCAAGACTAAATCCTAGACAACATTAATATCATGAATAAATAGGAAAGTGTATTGCCCTTGGCGCCTACACGTCATTAATCTCCCCATCCTACAAGTCCAACTAGTCCAAGTAGAGATTTGTGCCACTAAGTAGGCGAGATTCTCCAACTCAGATAAACCAGACCCCAGCTATATGAAATATATATATAAACCTAGGTGATCAATCTAGATAAACAAATCACAATCAATTACGAATACAAACAAGAGATTAAAATAATTCAAGAGATATATCTTTATTAGAATCAAGGGAGAAAGTCTACAAACCAGCCTATCCATAGGCTTCACCCTGAAGAACAACGTAATATCCCTAAAAATCTCTAATTAAACCTAAAACTAAGCATGAAAATGAGGCAAGCTCTCCTCCCTTATTTATAGAAGACAAAACCCCTAAAAACAACCTAAAGAAGCCCAAGCCTGTAGCCCAAGTGAAAGTAGGTAAAAAGGCTCAAAACAATCCCGCAAGAGAAAAACAATCCGTGGCTGAAGACCCACAGTGGCGTGGTCGCGCTTCTAACGGTGCGGGCGCGTCCGCCCCTGTGAGCAAGGCGCGGTTGCGTCCCAGCTTTTGCAAAATAGCGACGTCCGTAAAATCGCCATAACTTTTGACTCAGAACTCCGATTGCGCTCATCTTTTGAGGTCTTCAAGTAAACTTCAATATCTAAATCCCTGAATAGGAATCACCTCAATAGGACATCGGATCAGGGAGAACTAGACATATGAACTCAGCTCAACATCTCATCACTTCTTCTCACGTGCACGAACTTGCTTCGTCCTTTGGCCGTTTCCTCTTTGGTCTTCACCCGAATGTTTGTATCCCTCCTGTTTAACACCTTTTCCTCATGAGGTCTGGAACACACTAATACGCTCAAAATCATGGTCATTTCGTCTATCAACGATGCTAACGACCACCATTTATGCCGTATTAAACGTTGCTCATCAACTACCCAAAATCTGACTCTTATTTGTCCCAAAACTTTGTTAAATTGACCCATCTGTTTTTAAATGTTCCCATTGTCTCTTCGAGCCTTACTTGGACAATGGACTTGCTTCAGCCCTCCTTGTAGATCGGTGTTGCTTGTAGCCAATGCCCTTATGATCTTATCGTAGGATTGCTGAGGTGGCCTTGTATGTGGATTTAGCTGATTCTTTGTATTTCCCCACTTAATATTGGGGTGGTTCCTCCATCGTCGGTTAAATTGGACATTATAGGGTGGTTCTGCATCCTTTGTTAATAACCAAGTGCATTCACCTTGACAGAGGATAAAGTCGCCTTGCCTCGTTAAAGTATAAAACCAAACTCCCACTAGAGTATAGCGGTAGTAAGGGTCGTACCCAAGGGAGCAAGCTTTGCGTTTGAAGTTTTTATATGATTAGCAAGTAACAAAAGGGGGGGGGGACGGTTGGTAATGAAAACAACAAAAACACACAAATGATGAAGAAAATATAAAGATTAAAACGGTTCACCTATCCATTCTAGCAACTTGAAAAGGTCTTAGCACCCAATGTTCCAATCAAATCTAAGTGAAATGTCCTACTCTTTGTTCATAACTAGCAACTAGTCCAAATAGTCCTAGAAACCCTAATCATGCTACAACCACGGAAATACCTAGATTTAATAGCATAATTGCATAAAGTTCAAAGATAAGTAGGTTCATGCAATACCATTGACAAATAGTCGGTACTTGACATGAATCTAAGATCTCTACCCTAAAATCAATCACAAATAGTTCATGAAGAAGGAGTTTGCTACAAAAGGTTTAGATTCTTCAAATAGAATTGTCTAAACCTAGCAATATGAAGAATATAAATTAACCTAGTTCATGACTCTAGAAAAATCAATATAAATCAATCACAAGTTTAAGCGCAAGAGATCAAAGAACAAATCCAAAGATAAATAAGAACAAAGGGAGAAAGAACCTTACCACAAAGACCCAAATCAAGAGATAGAATTTCAAGGTGAACACAAGTAGGCTTAGTTCTCCATAAACTTCTTAGAAAACAAAATACAATATGAGAGAGTTTCTTGAATTACAAACTTGAGAGATTAGATAATAGATATCTACCTAGAGAGAGTATGAGAGAATATATAGAAATGTATGGTCAAAACCCAAGAAAATCTATATAAATTCCCCTCTCAAAATGGTAACATCAAAACTCCTTCAAAGCCTTTAAGATGAGGTGGTTACAAAGACTTTCCGGTCAAAGAATTACTCCGGAGCCGCGACCGCGGTCTCAAAACCGCGCCCGCGGTTTGATCTCTGTTGTCCCCTATGACAGCTCAGTAAAATGGCCATAACTTTTGACTCACAACTCCGATTGAGCTCAAATTTGGAGGGAACGTAGTAGACTTAAAGATATAACTCCTCGAATTGGAATCACTTCAATCGGACCTCGGGGTAGGGAGAACTTTCTATTTTAACTCAGATTAAATCCTTGGCACTTCATTCTTAAGCGTCTTCGTCTTCACTTTGTCGCCTTTTGTCCCGATGCCTCATATGCTTCATTTAACGACTAAGTGCTTACAAAACGCCTCTGAAGTCACCTTCAAGCTTCCTTTGGCGCTATCGGGATTGCGCCTATCACACCTCTTCTTGGAAAGACATGCATGCGTCAGTTGGGTGAAGAACATACCCACAAGCCTCACAAGCTTTGACTTGATGCGGTGTACCTCAGAGCTTTAATTTCCTAACTTCCTCCTTAAGTAGTGCAACCTCATATGGATTTTCCTGAGTCGCACTTGAAACATTCCTCTTGCTAAAATTTCTTCGTGTGTATTATATCAAATCTTCTCCAAGTGTGGAAACGATAGCAATGGCTTCCTTGTAAGCCAGTTAAGAATGTTGCCTTGACAAGCTGCATTTTACCATCCGACGATCATCCTCGCGGAGATCACCGTGCAGATACGGAATAATATTGTGCTCTTGATAACCATGATATGTGCAGTGAACCTTGCTCGTCCTAGAGTAAGCTTCTGCTAACTCCACAGAGATCTCAATGAGTACGGGAGACTTGATAGTAGTGGTCGTCGAATCAAACGCTCTAGCTCCAAGTACCTACAATCATCAAAAGAAATGGGCGTAGATTCCGACTCTACTAGAAAAACTCAAAAAGTAATGCAAACTAAACTAGACTATAAACTTAACTCTAAACCCAAAAATGACATCAATCATTCCCCCATACTTGAACTATTCTATTCTACGCAAGTGCATTAATCATGATCTTTAAACTATGTCACGGATGTCTCTAACCAAATAGCACACGAAGGATGATAACACAAGACCAAAAATAGGACTAATTCTTTCCGAAATGCTCTAATTTGTGAAGATAATGCACAAGCTCCCACACCATTGAAAGAATATTTAACAGACCAAAACTCAACTCTAGTAATGCCAATTGTATCTTTCTAATGCTTCATTTCATCCTATTCACACATTTCTTATTTATGCACCAGGCCTGTCCATTTTACGGTTGAGGCCAATTTTTATTCAAGCATCGGGCTCGTCCGTCTTACGGTCTGGGCCAACTAATGAGACTCTTTGCTTAGCCATGGAGGATCAAGGTGATCTTTCACACCCGGGAGATCGCGTGCTCTTCCGACTTGTTTCACTTGGAGTTCACTGCCTTTTTATTTCTTTTTCTTTTCTTTTTGTAATGAAAAAGGATGTAAGCAAAAGTATAATAACAATATGATAAAAACTAGAGAAGAGATGGTAAAAACTTGCAATCTTAGTCTTGGACCTAATGCATTGTAATCATAAACCGCAAGCTCAAGTCAAAGTCCTAAATGTGATCAATCATATCATCATCATATATAGTTGCACTATCAACATCAAGGGCATAGTAAAATGATTCAAAACCAATGCACTATTATAGAAGTCACAAAGTAACAAATATGGAAAAATCATGATAGCCGACTCTGAAAATTTCAAATACTCTAAAAAATTCAAGCTAGCTAGAATAGTTTGGATAATTCCCCACCCCACACTTAAAATACGCAATGTACTCATTGTAACATAAAGAACAAAGGTAAAAGAAAAGTGGATATGGAAAAATACCTCGTAGACGGGTTGCCTCCTGGTCAGCACCTTTGTTTAACATCGTTGGCTCGACGCCTTGCTCTCTTATTTCGTGCTCGGCCCCTCATGGGCCTAATTATCAATGAAACCTCTCTTCTTCTATACTTGATAGGATTTATAACCTAGCCTCTTTCTCGCCCTCTTGTATAACCACATTCCTCTCTTCTTAATATGTCCTTTGTATGGCCTCTTGATGAGGGCAATTAAGGTCGTTGTCCCTATCAAAGATACCCAACTAAAGAATCCACTAGTAAAGTGGTAAGTAGGGGTCGAATCCCAAGAGAGCCAGAACAATAGTTTATTTCCAATTATGAAACCAAGTAGTAACAATTGGTTTTTTTTGTATGATCTTAATCACTAAGCAATTAAGCAAGTATGAAAGCAATATAATGATTGGGTTGTAAACAATTATGGGTAAAAATCTCACTCCTTTAGCATCAGCGCATTATTCAATCGGAATGTTGATCATCGAATTCTAATTACTTATATTCTGAATTATTTAATCCGACTGTCCTACTCTTTGCTCGTAAATAGCAACTAGATCAAATAGTCCTAGAAACCCTTTGACAAAGGCTAAAGTCGCCTTGCCTCGTCAAAGTATTAAACCAAACTCCCACTAGAGTATAGCGGTAGTAAGGGTCGTACCCAAGGGAGCAAGCTTTTCGGTTGAAGTTTTTATATGATTAGCAAGTAACAAAAAGGGGAATAGTTGGTAATGAAAACAACAAAAACACACAAATGATGAAGGAATTATAAGGATTAAAACGGTTCACCTATCGATTCTAGCAACTTGACTAGGTTGGTGGATCCTAGATTCTTAGCATCCAATGTTCAAATCAAATCAAAGTGAAATGTCCTACTCTTTGTTCATAACTAGCAACTAGTCCAGATAGTCCTAGAAGCCCTAATCATGCTACAACCACGGAAATACCTAGATTTAATAGCATAATTGCATAAAGTTCAAAGATAAGTAGGTTCATGCGATACCATTGACAAATAGTTGGTACTTGGCATGAATCTAAGATCTCTACCCTAAAATCAATCACAAATAGTTCATGAGAAAAGAGTTTGCTAAAAAAGGTTTAGATTCTTCAAATAGAATTGTCTAAACCTAGCAATATGAAGAATATCAATTAACCTAGTTCATGACTCTAGAAAAATCAATATAAAACAATCACGAGTTTAAGTGCAAGAGATCAAAGAACAAATCCTAAGATAGATAAGAACAAAGGGAAAAAGAACCTTACCACAATGACCCAAGTCAAGAGCTTAGAACTTCAAAGTGAACACAAGTAGGCTTAGTTCTCCATAAACTTCTTAGAAAACAAAATACAAAATGGGAGAGTTTTTTGGATTACAAACTTGAGAGATTAGATAATAGATCACCAACCTAAGAACCCCTTAAAAACCCCCTCCCTAAAATGGAGGTTTCAAAACTCCTAATTTGACTAACTTAAGAGCAAGGAGTTACACAAGATGGTCCAATTGCTCATTCACTCCAAATTGACTAACTTAAGAGAAAAGAGTTACAAAAGATGGTCAAAATGCTCATTCATTCCGGGAGGGTCGCGGGCGCGGCAGGGAACCGCGGGTGCGGATCGGTCTCTGTTGTTCTCTGTGACAGCTCAGTAAAATGACCATAACTTTTGACTCACAACTCCGATTGATCTCAAATTGGGAGGGAACGTAGTAGACTTCAAGATCTAACTCATCAAATTAGAATCACCTCAATCGGACATCGGAGTAGGGAGAACTATCCATTTTAACTCAGCTTAAATCCTCAGCACTTCATTCTTAAGCGTCTTCGTCTTCACTTTGTTGCCTTTTATCCCGATGCCTCATATGCTTCATTTAACGACTAAGTGATTCCAAAACGCCTCTAAAGTCACCTTCAAGCTTCCTTTGGCGCTATCAGGATTGCGCCTATCAAATTCCCCCACACTTAGACCTTGCTCGTCCTCGAGTAAGCTTGAAGGCCTAGGCAAGCATGGGGTAACTCGAACTCTCCAACCACGTGTCCAAAACTCTCTCTAGACCCTGTTTTCAACAAAGACAACGAAGACTACGACCCTACAAGAGACTACCCAATAAGATAAAGCCAAACATGTTGCAAACACCCCCTTCTTTGCATGTTCTGGATCCTAGGCAAGCACATTCACAATAAATCTAAAAAGTATGCAATGGTTGTCTTAATCCAAATGATATATGCATGAAAATTATGTTAAATTATACTAAAGACATCTTCTCTTCCTAGCATGCATCGTTCAATGATAGAAAGATATAAGTTCCTCAACTCAAATACCAAACATGCCCTCACGAATTCATGCTCTATCCTTAAATGGCACTCTAAAACATGCAAACACATCCAAGACTAACCACATGGCAAGGTGCGAAACAAATCAAGAGACGTTCATGAGTCATAAAATCTACTTTTATTATATATTTTTTTTTGGGGACCCGGACTTTTTTCGAACCGGCCCAATACTAAAAGACTTTTTCACGTAGCCATCAGAGGATCGAAACCTCAGTGCTGTTTCAACCTCGGATATCGTGTGCTCATCAGGCAAATGTTAGAAGTTTTCTTTTTGTTAAGCACTAAACACTACGTCGTGTTCTTTGCATGCTTTTATTTAGTGATGTTTATTTTTGTTTTTCAATAATGTGACAATTTCCCGTCTCAATCAAGTGTTATGCAAAAAAAACCTCAGCACCTAGGGCTTTGAAAAAGACGTATAAGCAAGTTCTAAAGCAAACATCCAAAGAAGAGCACTCCTAAGTGACAACACGCCTAAGTAACGAGAATCGGTCCATACATAATCCTATCAAAGTCCACATGCTCCAAATAAATGTCCAAAGCATAATAAAACACTATCATCATCATAATGCATTTGCAACCTCGAAGAACCAGCTTAAACTCAGCTTAAATCCATTTGAACTCAGCTTAAATCCTCAGCACTTCATTCTTAAGCGTCTTCGTCTTCACTTTGTTGCCTTTTATCCCGATGCCTCATATGCTTCATTTAATGACTAAGTGATTCCAAAACACCTCTAAATTCACCTTCAAGCTTCCTTTGGTGCTATCAGGATTGCGCCTATCACCCTTATTATGCAATAACCAAGGAAATCCCAAGATTCAAAAGCACAACAGCATGAAGATCAAAGATAAGTAGGCATGTGCAATACAGACAGGCGTAAAACGGTCGTTGGCCCTATCAAAAGTAATCCAACTAAAGTATCCACTAGTGAAGTGGTAAGTCGGAGTCGAGTCCCAAGGGAGCCACAACGATAGCTTAATTCAATTTGTGTTACCAAATAGTAACTGGGGAGTTTTTTTTTGGTTTGTAAACTAACTAGAAATATTAAAACGTGAATTGTTGGATTTTGTAAACTATAACGATGGAAAGCTCACTCTTTTAGCATCAGCGTATTATTCTTATGGAAATTTGATCATCGAATTCTATAAAAGTTATGTCCTTTAAATAAATAATCTAGTTGTCCTACTCTTTGTTCGTAAATAGCAACTAGTCCAAATAGTCCTAGAAACCCTTGTTGTACGCAATAACCAAAGAAATCCTAAGGTTCAACTACTCAAAAACATAAAGATCAAAGATATGTAGGCCTATGCAATACCATTGGCAAATCGCCGATACTCAATACAGGTTTATAATCTCTACAAAATAAGCACTCGCAAATAGTCTATCCTAATTCTGATTGCTACCTACAAGACAAGACTTTTCAAATCGAATTATCAAGCCTAGCGATAAGAATGAATAATAATCAACCTAGTTTACAACCTAGATAAAATCAATATCAATCAATGACAATAAGCTAGAGAATATAAAACAATGCTGAAATTATTATTAGAACATAAACAATAGAATTCTCACAAACAATTCCTAGAATAATGGCCTCAACCTAAGAATGAACTCGTAGGAACTTAGCCAGACATAGCCAAGAGAAAGCAATACATAATTATGGATGAACTAACCAAGGATGAAGGTAGAAGATGACACAAAGGTGGGAGCTTTCTTCTTGGCTGCTGAATCTCTAAGAATGAATTTGTGAAAGTGGCAAAAGATAATTCTAACCTAAAAACTAAAGGTTTATATAGTATCTATCTTCTAGGAAATAAAATAACAGAAAATAAAAGATAAAATAGGGAAAAACTGATAGAAATTCGGACTAGATCTGCAATTGAGCCGGTCCGTGTCAGCAGTCTCGGTCGAGACATGTGAGTCTCGGTAGAGACTTTTTCCCAGTCTCTCAGAATCGGCACCGCTCTCGATCGCTACCTCCAAGTCGCGGTTGTGACTTTCAAGTCGAAGCAAAACCTCGATCGAGACATTTGAGTCTCGGTCGAGACTTTTATGTCGAGGCGGAATCTCGATCGAGACTTTTGGGTCTCGGTCGAGACATCTTCTTCGTGGCTCTTTCTCGTCATGGCGCCTCCTCTCGGACTGGTCTTCGGTATTCGATCTTCTATAAGCTTCCGAGACAGCTCGTCTTCGCCTCTCAGCTTCTCCATGGGTGTAGGTGTGGTAGTCTTTTCTGTAGCTCCGTCCCAAATGCACTAAAGGTGAGTACAAACAAGATCTCCATAATAAAACAACAAAACAACGCTTATGAGCATCCCGCAAATCCATAAGTGAACATCATACCTGATTCCGGGAATACCACTCAATAAGCACCTAAACACCACTAATCCTAAGTTAATAGTCGCTAGTTAACACCATATAATAAGCTCCTATCAAACCTCCCCACACTTCTCACTCCTCCTAAAAGCACAAAGGTCTACAGTAAGTGTAGAGAAAGTCTGCTAGCGACTATACTTCAAATTCCAAGTGTATCGAGCACTAACCTACTCCGATCTATCTCCTTATGTCTCCGAGATGTCCTACCTAAAACCCTCCTAATTTCTCCACTTCTTATTTCTCCACTTCTCCACTTCTTATGTCACCACTCCAATATGACATAATAAGGATAAAATCGAGTCTCCCACTCGCTTATACACTTCTTATTCCTCCTCTTCGAGTAATGTCATAAACCACTAGATAATATGATCAATCCACAAATCACAACCACCAATCCTAATTTAAAATTCTGCGTAGTACAACCACAAAAATATGCATCAAACTCCGAGAAATAGAAATCTAATCCTAGGATCTAACACAACCGCCGATAATATATATCAAAACTAATAAACTAATGGAATGGTAGGCATACAAAGTGTGGATAACAATAAGCTCATAAATAGAGAGATAAAAGGCTAAAACTAATTCCTTATCCCTCCTTGGTGAATCCTAAAACCCGAGACATCCTTCAACTCCCTTCTTATGCCTCTTGCGCCAATAGATATGCAATCAAATAAAATCAATCACAAAACAAGTAAATCTGGCGCCCTTTCGGGTTTTCACCAAATTCTAAGTGGTAGGATCGTTTCTTTTCTATTCTTTTTTAATTTTTCAGGCACCAACCCTTTCCTTTTTATTCCATTTTTGCTTGCCTGGTTTTTTTATTCGTTTTATTTTCGTATTTTTCGATTTTTTCGTTTCTTTTTCGAAATTTTTTCGTATTTTTTCAAACAAAACTAATGCAATTTGTTCAAGACGCGATATAAGTTCTGGTACAGACTCGATCCAAAAACAACTTAAAACAGTTCAGCAAAGACTCTAAAAATATAAAAATAGCAAAACATCATAAACCTCCTCGGTACGGTAACTCCTCTCCCCACACTTGAACAACGCATTGTCCTCAATGCAGCAAAAGAGGACATCATATAAAAAGGGAAGAGGGGGAAGGTACCGCAATCACTCCTCCGCAATCACTCGTCGTCATGGTCGCCATCGGTGGACTCATCATCTGGTAGCGGTGAAGACACTACTTTCGGAAGATATTTTCGGAAAATGAGTTACCGTTTTCTCGGTCGAGACCCAATAGTCGCGGTCGAGACTTTTCCACGGGGTCGAATTCGCGATCGAGATGCAATAGTCTCGATCGAGACATGGGTGATTTCGATTGATGGTGTCTGTTTTACTCCTACAATGGAGTTCCTTCATGCTGACTCCTTAGATTTTCTAATGGAAATAGCAAAAACAAAAAAAACAAATGGGATTAAAGTTAGTAAAAATCCCTCGGGTTGCCTCCCGGTCAGCGCCTTATTTAACGTCGCGGCACGACGTACGATCTCTCATTCATTGTTTTTCAATCCTTTCCGGATCGCATCATCTAATAATAACTTTTTGAACCATGGGTAGAAAGGTTTGAACCTTAGACCATTTTCCTCCTTTACCACCCATACTTGCTTGGGCTTCTTCTCCTTTTTGCTCTCCCCACTCTTATTTTTGCCTTTGTCCTTTGCTTTTGCTTTTGCTTTTGCTTTTGCTTTCTTGGCAACCTGCACAACAACTTTAGCAGGTTTCTTTTCATGTGCGGTTAGCGAGGTGGGGCCACTGCCCAAAACAGCATTAGAGCCTAGCTCGAAAAGTTTAATGACATTATTTAGGCAGAATACTGAGCTATCATCCAGGGGTTGTGTCGCAGTCCCAAATATATTAAAGTTAACGACATCCCCATCAAACTCGAGCGTAAGCGCCCCAGTATCTAGATCTAGCTTAGTTTTTGCGGTCCGCATAAAAGGTCTACCTAATAGAACAGGTGTAGTATGCGAATTATGATGATCATCTAATACATGGAAGTCTGCAGGAAATACGAGATTCTCTATCATAATCAACACATCTTCGACCAACCCTTTCGGATAAATCGTAGATCCGTCGGCTAATTGCAAAACAACCCCTGATTTACTCATGCTCCCTAAACCTAATGATTCGCACACCGAGTAAGGCAAAACATTAATCGAAGCTCCTAAGTCTAACATAGCTCTATCAATCCTAGTTTTACCTATGGTACAAGGGATGCTCACCATTCATGGGTCCGCGCGCTTGGTAGCTATCCTTGGCTAGATGGCCGCAGAGACCCTTCCGCTGACCTGTACCTTTTTTCTTCCTTGCAGCTTCTCGTTTGACTTTGTAGTGCACATCTCCTTTAATCGCGTAGCAAAACGGGGCACATTCTTGACGAATTGGAGTAGATAACTGTTACCCTTACATTTCCCGAACTTTTTGAAGATCTATCTGTATCCCGAACATCATCTTCTGGAAGTCGCGGTCGATGCAAGGAGTCGCGATCGAGATTTCTCCTCGGGGGTAATGTCGCGGTCAAGAGTTTCAAGTCGCGATCGCGAGTTCTTCTCGGGGCCAAAGTCTCGGTCGAGGACTTTCTTGTCTCGGTCGAGACATCTCCGCAGTCTCTCCCTCCTCGTCTTTTTCGGTGGCCTTTTCCCCTCCTAGCGTGGAGATGACGCTTACATTCTCTCATGGTGCTGCTAAGGCCTGAGATGGTAACTTCCCCGAGCCTTGCTGTTGAAGATTGTTGACCGCTTCCGCTATCTGAGCAGCCTGCTTTTCTAAGCTCCTTATGCTCGACTCCGTTATTTGGACATGGGCTGTAAAGTGTTTGGTCAAGGACTCGAGCATCTCCTTCAGCGATGGTTCGTCGGCTTTTGGTGGGTATGGCGCGCGATATTGGTTGTTGTATTGATACGGCCTATTCTGCGCCCCTGACGAGTCTCCCCATCTAAATCCAGGATGATCGTTACCTCTCGGATTGTAGTTGTTCTCTCGTTGGTTGTAATTGTTGTTGTTGTTTTCATAGCGAGGTCGGGGAGGCCCGAAACCTCCTACGACGTGTACTTCAACGATGGTCTGGTCCTGGAGCTGCGGGCACATGTCGGTAGGATGACTCTCGTCCGCACAAATACCACATACTCTCGCAGGCTTAGAATTTCTGATGGCGATGTTCTTGATCATACTCTTTAGCTCTACTATCTCGATTTTGCACTCAGGCTCTCCAGAGCTCACAACATTAGCTCCTTTCCTCGTGTACGTCCTCCCGAAGCTCCTTGTTCCTTCTGCGATCTCGTTCAATCGTGCTCTAGCTTCGGCGGGAGTCAAATTCAGCACACTCCCATTACATGCAGCATCTACTAATCTCCTCTCATTGTCTAGCAACCCATTATAGAGGTGGGTCACCAAGTCTTTCTCCTCAAACCCGTGAAACGGGCAGCTTGTACACAGTCTCTTGAACCTCTCAACGTAATCGTACAGCGTCTCAGCGTCCTCCTGTTCCACCATTGCTATCGCTCTTTTCAACGCAACCACCTTCTTGGACGGGAAATACTTGTTGAGGAAGGCTTTGTGAAGCTTCTCCCAATACTGTCGGTGGGTAGCAAGTAGTACCACTGACGCGCGTTGTCTTTCAGCGTGAGACCGAAAGATCTCATCTTGATTTGCTCATCGGTGACGTTACCCGGCTTGCTGCAGCTGCAGATTTCGTGGAACTCACTAACATGCATGATCGGGTCCTCCCCAACCAGGCCATGGAACTTTGGCAATAAATTGATGAAACCGGTCTTTAACTCGAACCTGACGCCGACATTCAGGGCAGGTAGCGTCACTCCTAGATGTTGTTGCGTCAGATCAGGGTTCGTAAGCTCTCGCAACGTTCTGGCTGCCATTGATTCAATCACTAGATTCTGCAGGGATTGTCGCAGATTGCGTAGATGCGTCCGCTCTATCTCTGGAATGAAATCAAGAAAATATGAATTAGTAGCGCGGGTATGGACCATAAGATAGGTCCACACCAAGATAACACAAAGAGAAACAAATTGTAACAGTTGGCTTCCCGGCAACGACGCCAAAATTTAACAGGCGTAAAACGGTCGTTGGCCCTATAAAAAATAATCCAACTAAAGTATCCACTAGTTAAGTGGTAAGTCGGAGTTGAGTCCCAAGGGAGCCACAACGATAGCTTAATTCAGTTTGTGTTACCAAATAGTAACTGGGGAGTTTTTTTGGTTTGTAAACTAACTAGCAATATTAAAACGTGAATTGTTGGATTTTGTAAACTATAACGATGGAAAGCTCACTCTTTTAGCATCATCGCATTATTCTTATGGAAAGTTAATCAACAAATTCTATAAAAGTTATGTCCTTTAAATAAATAATCTAGTTGTCCTACTCTTTGTTCGTAAATAGCAACTAGTCCAAATAGTCCTAGAAAACCCTTGTTGTACGCAATAACCAAAGAAATCCTAAGATTCAACTACTCAACAACATAAAGATCAAAGATATGTAGGCCTATGCAATACCATTGGTAAATCGCCGATACTCGACACAGGTTTATAATCTCTACAAAATAAGCACTCGCAAATAGTCTATGCTAATTCTGATGGCTACCTAGAAGACAAGACTTTTCAAATCGAATTATCAAGCCTAGCGATATGAATGAATAATAATCAACCTAGTTTACAACCTAGATAAAATCAATATCAATCAATGACAATAAGCTAGAGAATATAAAACAATGCTGAAATTATTATTAGAACATAAACAATAGAATTATCACAAACAATTCCTAGAATAATGGCCTCAAACTAAGAGTGAACTCGTAGGAACTTAGCCAGACATAGCCAAGAGAAAGCAATTCATAATTATGGATGAACTAACCAAGGATGAAGGTAGAAGATGGCACAAAGGTGGGAGCTTTTTTCTTGGCTGCTGAATCTCTAAGAATGAATTTGTGAAAGTGGCAAAAGATAATTCTAACCTAAAAACTAAAGGTTTATATAGTATCTATCCTCTAGGAAATAAAATAATAGAAAATAAAAGATAAAATAGGGGAAAACTGATAGAAATTCGGACTAGATCTGCAATTGGGTCGGTCCGTGTCAGCAGTCTCGGTCGAGACATGTGAGTCTCGGTCGAGACTTTTTCCCAGTCTCTCAGAATCGGCGCAGCTCTCGATCGCTACCTCCAAGTCGCGGTCGAGACTTTCAAGTCGAAGCAAAACCTCGATCGAGACATTTGAGTCTCGGTCGAGACTTTTATGTCGAGGCGGAATCTCGATCGAGACTTTTGGGTCTCGGTCAAGACATCTTCTTTGTGGCTGTTTCTCGTCGTGGCGCCTCCTCTCGGACTGGTCTTCGGTCTTCTATAAGCTTCCGAGGCAGCTCGGCTTCACCTCTCAGCTTCTCCATGGGTGTAGGTGTGGTAGTCTTCTCTCTAGTCCGTCTCAAATGCACTAAAGGTGAGTACAAACAGGATCTCCATAATAAAACCACAAAACAATGCTTATGAGCATCCCGCAAATCCATAAGTGAACATCATACCTGATTCCGGGAATACCACTCAATAAGCACCTAAACACCACTAATCCTAAGATAATAGTCGCTAGTTAACACCATATAATAAGCTCCTATCAAATACCATTGGAAAATCGCCGATACTCGACACAGGTTTATAATCTCTACACAATAAGCACTCACAATTAGTCTATGCAAATCATGCTCGCTACCTAAAGACAAGACTTTTCAAATCGAATTATCTAGCCTAGCAATATGATGGATTTTAATCAACCTAGTTTGCAACCTAGATAAAATCAAGATCAATCAATGATACTATAAAGCACAAGAGATTATAAAACAATCCTGAAATTAAACATAGGACATAAGCGTTAGAATTCTCATAACAAACCTAGAACAAGGGCTTCAACCTAAAGAGTGAACTATGATGAACTTAGCCACACATAGCCATAGAAAACAATGAATAACTATGAATGATGATGGGAAAACAAACCAGGGGAGATGAGTGAAGATGGAACAAAGGTGGAAGCTTTCTCTGGCTGCTGCTGAATTCTACGTAAATGAAAGAATGAATGATGAATCTAACCTAATTTTCTAAGCCTTATATAGTCTATAATAAAAGAGAATTAAAATAAATGAAAACAAATCAAAAGATGTGGAAATAACTAATAAAATCTCGGGATAAATCTTCAATTCTGGGCCGTCCGTGTCCGCGTCACGACAGTGACACAGGGGTCACGATCGTGATCTCGCTCCAGTTCTCCGTTCTTCATTGGTCATGATCATTACAGAGGCTCTTGGTCGTGACAACTCAACTGCGGCTAACTCACGGTCGTGACATCTCTATCTCGGTCGTGATAACTTCTCCTGAGGATGAATCTCGTTCGTGATGCTCCATCTCGGTCGTGACTTCTTCTCCTGAGATGGACTTCTAGCTTCTGCAAGCGTCGAGGCAGCTCGGCTTTGCCTCTCGGCTTCTCCTGGGGTGTAGGCATGGCATACTTCCTCTAGCTCCATCCCGAATGCACTAAAAGTGGGCACAAACGGGATCTCCATAATAAAACCACTAAAAACCGCTTACGAGCATCCCGCTAATCGATAAATGAACTCCAAACCAGATTCCGGGCATACCACTCGTTAAGCACCTAAACACCACTAAACCTATTCTAATAGTCACTAGTTAACACCATATAACAAGCTCCGATCAAACTTCCCCACACTTAAACCTTGCTCGTCCTCGAGTAAGCAAAATAAAACTCACTCCTCCTATAAGCACAAAGGTCTACAGTAAGCGTAGGGACAGTCTGCTAGCGACAATACTTCAAACTCCAAGTGTAAACGAGCACTAACCTAACTCCGATCTATCTCCTTATCTCTCCGAGATGACCTACCCAAATCCCTCCTTATGTATCCACTTCATATGTCACCACTCCATAATAATAATCAAATCGAACCAAGTGATGCGCAATAAGGCACAAGTGGACTCCTAATCTCCTCTAAGGGTAAGGGTACATATCTAATGATAATGAAGATAAAAATCGAGTCTCCCACTCGCTTATACACTTCTTATACCTCCTCTTCAATTAATATCCTAAACCACTAATCAATATCGTCAAACCATACATCACATCCACCAATCCTAATCAAGAAATCTGCATAGCACAACCACAACAATATGCATCAAACTCCAAGAAATAGAAATCTAATCCTAGAATCTAATACAACTGCCAATAATGTGTAAATCTCATGAAATAGCAAAACGGTGAGCATGCGAAGTATGGATGTCAATAAGCTCGAAATAGAAGAATAAAAGGCCAATAACTAACTTCGTATTCCTCCTTGGTGAATCCTAAAACCCGAGACAATCCTTCAACTCCCTTCTTATGTCTCCGACGCCATTAAATAATGCAATCAATCTAACCAAGTAGTCGGATAATCACAAACAATGTAATTCTAGCGCCCTTTCGGGTTTTCACCAAAATTTTCTAAAGCGGTAGGAACTATATTTCTTTCTTTCTTTCTTTCTTTTCAGCACCCAACTTTTCTTTTTTATCCATTTTGCTTGCCTGGTTCTTTTGTTCTTTTTATTTATCTTTTTTATTTATTTTATTGGAGCCCCCCTTTTCGATCCAATCACTTCTTACTCTCCTGGGTTTTTCTGATTTTTTTTCTTTTTAATAATAAGAAAGTAACAGTTCAAATAAATATCCTGGTACAGAATCAATAGATAGAAAACAAGAAAACATTAGCATAGTAGACTCAGAACCATAAAAACATCAGTAGAATAGCAAAGCACCAGAAACATCAGCCGAAGGCACCTAAGCAAGGCAACTCCTCTCCCCACACTTGAATCGCGCATTGTCCTCAATGCAGCAAAAGAGACACAATATAAAAAGGGAAGAAGACAGGTGGATTGTTGGGGTGTTGTCTCGGCAATGAGGATCATGGGGGGTTATGGTCGACCACATCAAGACCGTGACACGGGTAGCTGAGGTAGCTGAACATCGTTTTTTCCTCCTCCGATGACCTCCTGATGTTGGTTCCGTGATTTTCTTGTAAAAGAAAACAAAAACAAAAACAAAATAATGGGAGAAAAGTTGGATGTACTCCCTCGGGTTGCCTCCCGATAAGCGCCTTAGTTATCGTCGTGGCACGGCGTAGAATAAATCAACCAGCGTCTTTCGGTCCCTTTGGAACCTTTGCTCTCAGAATTTCTTGTATGAACCGGTCATGGAAAGGTTTGAACCTTAGACCATTCACCTTTGCGACTCTCCACCTTTGCTTCACCTTTTTCTTCTTACTTTCCCCACACTTCTACTCAACTTGGGGACATGCACTTGCTTTCTTCGTAACCTGCACAACAGTACTAGTAGTTTTCTCGCCCTGTGGGGTTAGAGAGGTGGGGCTACCGCCCAAAGCATAATTAGGGAGGGGGGTGCGCAACGCATCCGAACATAGTTCTGGGGGTTTAATAACTTTATCAACAGAAAATACCGAGTTATCATCCGGGGGTTGTGTCGTAGCTTCATATATGTTAAAACTAACAACATCCTCGTCAAACTCGAATGTAAGCGCCCCGGTGTCTAGATCGAACTTAGTTTTGGTTTTCCTCATGAAGGGTCTACCCAGAAGGATAGGTGCAGCCTGCGCATCATGATTCATATCCAATACATAGAAATCCGCAGGAAATACAAGACTATCCACCATAACCAACACATCTTTGATTATCCTTTTCGGGTAAACCATAGACATGTCAGCTAGCTGAATTACAATCCATTTTTCATTCAAAGGTCCTAATCCTAGCGACTTGTAAAACGAGTAAGGCAGAACATTAATAGAAGCACCCAAATCTAGCATGGTCCTATCAATCTTAGTCTTACTAATAGTACAGGGGATACTCACCATACCTGGGTCCGAGCACTTGGTTGCTATCTTCTGTTGGATGGCTGCAGAAACACTCTCGCTGACCTGCACCTTGTGCTTCCCTTTCAGCTTCTGGTTCCTCTTCATGGTGCAGAGTTCCTTCAAGAACTTAGCATAACGAGGAACACTTTTGACGAGTTTAAGGAAAGGGATGTTTACCTCACACTTACTAAACATTTCGAAGATTTCCTTGTCGTTCGCAGGTCTGCGCGTGTCTTTCAAGGCTTCTGGGAATGGTGCAGGTGGTTTCTCGGAGTACAACGGAGGGGAATTCGGCCTCACATAGTTTTCTTGCCTCAACTTGAAGTCACCTCTATCCTCATAATCGTCGTCATCACTTAGCAGTTTGGATTCACGGACATCACCACCGGTTCTCGTTCGAGATAGCTGGTCACGATCATAATGGTGAACACTGTGGCTTAGTCTCGATCGTGACACAGTGTCACGGTCGTGACCCTCTTCGTCAAATTTTTAGGAAACCAAATCACCGCCTTCTCGGTCGTGATGCCTATGTCTCGATCTTGATGTCTCCTCTGTGGTAAAGTCTTGATTGTGACAACCCTGTCTCGGTCGTGACAACTTCCCAGCTTCCTCTCGCAACATCTCTTCTTCCAGCTTTTCGCCGAGTTTTCGTCCACTTCTCAAGTGCATAGCACTAACGTTCTCTCTCGTATTTATCTCGGTTTGAGAGGGAAGATTCCTCGAGTTTTTTTTGTGTGAGGTTAGAGATAGCTTCGGCCAATTGCCCACATTGTTTCTCGAGACTCTTTATGCTTGATTCTGTCTTCTGGACATGAGTGGTGAAGTGCTGGGTCAAAGATTTGAGCATTTCCTCTGTAGATGGCCCATGTGGCTTTGGTGGGTATGGAGCACGGTTGTGGTTATTGTATTTATATTGTTGAGCATTTCCTCTGTAGATTGCCCCTCGGATTGTAGTTGTTGTTGTTCTCTCACGGATTGTAGTAGTAGTTGTTGTTGTTGTTCTGCTCATATCGAAGTCTAGAAGGCCCAAAACCTCCCACAACATGCACTTCAACAATTGTTAGATCCTGCAGTTGTGGGAACGTATCCGTGTGATGACTGTCATCTACGCAAATACCGCATAGTCGCGCTAACCTCTAATTACCAAGGGTGATACCCTTGATCATACTTTTTAACTCAACGATCTCACTCTTCCATCCAGGATCTCCGGAACTCACAGCATTAGCTCCTTTCTTCGTATACGTCCTCCCAAAACTCCTAGTCCCTTCGACTATTTTGTTTATTCGGACTCTGGCTTCAACAGGAGTCAAATTCAGCACACTACCGTTGCAGGCAGCGTCTACTAGCCTTCTCTCATGATCAAGTAACCCATTGTAAAGGTGGGTCTTCAAGTCTTTCTCCTCGAACCCATGGAATGGGCAGCTGGCGCATAATCTCGTGAACCTCTCGATGTAGTCATACACTGACTCGTCATCATGTTGCTCCACCATAGCAATCGCTCTTTTCAAAGCAACAACCTTCTTGAAAGGGAAATACTTACTAAGGAAGGCTTTGTATAGCTTCTCCCAAGTGTCGATACTCCTTGTGGGTAGCAAGTAATACCATTGTCGCGCACTATCTGTTAATGTAAGACCAAAATCTCTCATCTTAATCTGCTCGTCGGTGATGTTACTCGGCTTACTGCAGCTGCAAATGTCGTGAAACTCACTCAGATGCATAATCGGGTCTTCCCCAACCAGGCCATGGAATTTCGGTAGCAGATTGATGAAACCAGTCTTGAGCTCGAACGTGACACCATCATTAAGGGCAGGCAGCGTTACTCCTAGGTGTTGTTGCGTCAGGTCTGGGTCCATAAGTTGTCGCAGCGTTTGTATTCCAGCCATGTTGTCAATCACCAAGTCGTGAATCCCTTGCCTTAAAGTCTGCAAAAACGTCCGCTCTACCTCTGGATCGTAAACAAATAAATCTAGATCAGTAGCGCGAGTGTGGACCATAAGATAGGTCCACACTAAAGTAGTAACACAAATAGATATAAACTATAACAGTTGGCTCCCCGGCAACTGCGCCAAAATTTGATGAGGGCAATTAAGGTCGTTGTCCCTATCAAAGATACCCAACTAAAGAATCCACTAGTAAAGTGGTAAGTAGGGGTCGAATCCCAAGAGAGCCAGAACGATAGTTTATTTCCAATTATAAAACCAAGTAGTAACAATTGGGGTTTTTTGTATGATCTTAATAACTAAGCAAGTATGAAAGTAATATAATGATTGGATTGTAAATAATTATGGGTAAAAAGCTCACTTTATTCAATTGGAATGTTGATCATCGAATTCTAGTTACTTATATTCTCAATTATTTAATCCGTTTGTCCTACTCATTGTTCGTAAATAGCAACTAGTCCAAATAGTCCTAGAAACCCTTATTATGCAATAACCAAGGAAATCCCAAGATTCAAAAGCACAACAGCATGAAGATCAGATATAAGTAGGCATGTGTAATACCATTGGCAAATCGCCGATACTCGACACAGGTTTATAATCTCTACGAAATAAGCACTCGCAAATAGTCTATGCAAATCATGCTCGCTACCTAAAGACAAGACTTTTCAAATTGATTTTATCTAGCCTAGCAATATGATAAATAATAATCAACCTAGTTTACAACCTAGATAAAATCAAGATCAATCGATGATACTATAAATCACAAGAGATTATAAAACAATCCTGAAATTAAACTTAGAACATAAGCGTTAGAATTCTCACAACAAACCTAGAACAATGGCTTCAGCCTAAAGAGTGAACTATGATGAACTTAGCCAGACATAGCCAATCAATGAATAACTATGAATGATGATGGGGAAAACAAACCAGGGGAGATGAATTAAGATGGAACAAAGGTGGTAGCTTTCTCTGGCTGCTACTGAATTTTACGTAAATGAAAGAAAGAATAAATGAATGATGAATCTAACCTAATTTTCTAAGCCTTATATAGTCTCTAATAAAAGGGAATTAAAATAAATGAAAACAAATCAAAAGATGTGGAAATAACTAATAAAATCTCGGAATAAATCTTCAATTCTGGGTCGTCCGTGTCCGCGTCACGACCGTGACACAGGGGTCACGATCGTGATCTTGCTCTAGTTCTCCGTTCTGCATTGATCACGATCGTGACAGAGCCTCTCGGTCATGACCACTCAACTGGGGATAAGTCATGGTCGTGTCATCTCTGTCTCGGTCGTGATAACTTCTCCTGAAGCTGAATCTCGATCGTGATGCTCCATCTCGGTCGTGACTTCTTCTCCTGAGATATACTTCTAGCTTCTGCAAGCGTCGAGGCAGCTCGGCTTTGCCTCTCGGCTTCTCCTGGGGTGTAGGCGTGGCATACTTCCTCTAGCTCCATCCCGAATGCACTAAAAGTGAGCACAAACGGATCTCCATAATAAAACCACTAAAAACCACTTAGGAGCATCCCGCTAATCCATAAATGAACTCCAAACCGGATTCCGGGCATACCACTCGTTAAGCACCTAAACACCACTAAACCTAGTCTAATAGTCGCTAGTTAACACCATATAACAAGCTCCGATCACCTCTACAATTATTCAGCGAACCACGGCCCATGTGTTATGGGTCCAGCGTCTCGAATGGTGTGAGGTGTACATAGTCAGTCTACCTTAGCTGAGGATCAGCTCTCGGATAATCTCCTCCCCATCTCGCCTAACCGTAGTCCTGGATCGTACTCATTGAACTTCACCGGTGGCGGGGCAGCATTGCTGAAAGCTGCAGGGTACGGCTTACGGTCGCACCAAGGAGGACATGGTCGCGCATCATCTTCCAAAAAAGGTACCGTAAAGGCACGGTCACGTGGGTCAGTGGCGCGGTCGCGCCAGTCTCTATAGGAGGGGGCGCGAGCACGCTTGATGATGGCGCGGTCGCGCTCATCCTCTGAGACGAGGGCGCGGTCGCGCGACTCTTCAGCGTGGTCGCGTGACTCTTCAATGCGTTCGCGCGACTCCTTAGTTATGTTGACGCGGTCGCGCGACTCCTTAGTTGCGTAGACGCAGTCGCGCGACTCTTCAATGCGGTCGTGCGACTCTTTTGTGGATGATTCTTTGCTTCCTCCTCATGTTGTGGGTGCGTGTCAGGTATTCCATCAACCTTGATACTCTCCTCCTCTGTCTACACCTCGTTCGAGCTCTTGTCGCTGCTAATTGTGACATCGTTAGTGTTGGCAGCCTGTTTTTTCTTTAGAGTGGCCATTACCTACATCATCCGCTCAATATGCTCATCCATATACTTTGTGGTAGCCCGTGACTGATCGATCATTCTCCGGGCGTTCTCTTCAAATACTTGGGTGGTGGTCGCGAGGCGCTCCATCAGAACGGTCATTAAAGTCCTTGTGGAGGGTTCGGGATTCGGTTGGTGTCTCCACCACTGCTGCTCAGGCTGGGGGTGCTCTATATGCCTTGAGTGATAGTAGTTGTACCGTTGTTGCTCATAACCAGGTTGTGGATCTCCGCACCTCCCATAAGTGGTGGCCCTATCAGCGGCCTCCTACTGAAGCCTAGCTACCCTGCTTCTTACTTCATCCAATCTCTCGCTCGGCTCCATGAAATCTCTCATCCTATCTCCTGAAAACTCCTCAGGCATACTCAGCAGTAATATGGGTGCTGACCATACACTAGTCAGCACCGGAGTCAATTAAACTAGTACTGCAAGAAAATAAATTTCATTCCTCGACAACGGCGCCAAATTTGATACGACGTTGTTAGGCGCGTCAAAGTAATTATCCCTTCAAACTACTCTACAGAAGTAAAACGATAAGTAGGAGTCGAATCTCATAGGGAATCAAGCGAGATCAATTCTTATGGTATTAGGTTCAAATGACTCTAAAGGTAACCAAAGGGGGGAAACTGTGCAAACTAACAATTGATTAATTGAAGACAAATTGGGTAAAACACTTTGTACAATTGGTATCCACCAAACAAGTTGATTAATGATCCTAGACTTCTCTATTCAGGTTCTTTCCTATTATCTATTTGTCTTCTAGTTTTCCTAATCTTTGTTCCTTTGTAGTTAATTAGTTCAACTATCCCTAATAACCCTTAACTCTATATCTAACCTTGAAACTATCAAAGGTCAATTTCTAGGCAGCATTAAGATCAAGAATAGATAGGAATGTGCAACGCCACTTAGCTATTAACAAATCATTACCCTCCACACATCTACAATTCCAACTAGTACAGGTAAATGATTTGCTACTAATTGGACAAGGCTTTCCAACTCGGACAAGCCAGACCTACCAATATGAGATAGATCTATAAACCTAGGTGATCAATCTAGATAAATAAATCACAATCAATGATAATTATAAGTAAGAGGATAAAGCAATCTAGGACATATTATTAGAACCAAAGGATTGAAGTCTTAAATAGAATCAACTCGTTGGCTTCTGCCAATCGCACAAAGTATATGAGACTGCTCCTGGCTCAATGTGAAAACTACGTAAATATGAAACGAATAAAAGATAAGATAATAGATGGAGGCAAAGGCTCCTCTATTTATTAACCTGATGATAGGAGCTAATCCTAATTAACCTAGCCCAAAACATCATCCAAAAGTAGCCCAAAGCCCACATAAAGCTCTAAGTGAAACTAGGGTTTCAGAGGATTCCTAGCCCGACACGGACTCAGTCGTGCCTGGGAAGAGGTCTCGACTTTTGCTCGCGTCCAGAGGTGCGGTCACGCACCAAGACACGGTCGCGCATGGGCCGAGGTCTCAACTTTTGCCCGCGTTCAGTGGCGCGGTCGCGCGCGCCAAGGTGCGGTTGCGCCTATGCTTCTGTGGCCTTGCGTGGTCCCGTCCTTGTGTTCACGGCTACTGGCTTGGTACCCTTGGTAATCTTCTCATTGGACATCCATGATCCTTGTGTTTAACACCTTTGCTTCGCTCGGTCCGGATCACGGTAATACGCATCATAAACATTCCAAATCACTCGTAATTGATGTTAATGATACTTGCTATGCTGTATAAGACGCTACCTATCATGCAACTCTTAATTAATTTCTTGATTCTATTAAAGTAGTCATAAAGAGACTCCTCATCTTGCTGCTTAATGTTGCAAATCTTTTTCTTTAAAGAATTGGACTTGATCGTTGGAAAGTATTTGGATAGAAAGAGCTTTTTCATGTCAGTCTAGTTGGTGACACTCCCCGGTGTTAAAGTGTGATACCAATCCTTTGCAGAATCCTTTAGTGAGAAGGAAAAAGATCGCATTTTCATCTGCTCATCATCCACATTAGAAGGTCTCAAGTTCGTGCATATCTCCATGAACTCATCCAGGTGCTGAACAGCATCATCAATAGCCATGCTATAAAATTTGGATAGTAAGTGAACTACCCCTGTCTTTAGCTCGAACCTTTGACCTTCTAGGAGAGCAGGTAAAGCTAATGCTCTAGCGGGTTGCCCCAAGTTAGGAGTTGTCAACGTCTCCAAAGTATCTCTCCCTCCATTTCCAGGCATATTAGCGTCTTGAAACAAGTATCTAACAAACTCTTCCACTCCCTCCAAATCTCCTACTCGGTCTCGACGTAAGATGATATAGGTTGTCTTATTGTTAAGAACACTTACTAGAGTAAATAAGTTAAAAACCTAGAAATTGCCTTATCTGAATCTAAGAGAACTCTTGTAAGCCTAAAAAGTTGCATGATAAGTCTTCTAAATTTGTATTAGTTGTAAGGGTAAAACTCCTATGGAAGACATAGAATCTAAATCTTCATAGAACATGTTAGAGAATATCATGGATAAGTTGGATGATTTGTCTTATTCTATCGATTAGAAAATTGTGAATCAAACTGTGTTCGTTAGATGAAGGTATGATCTTGGTTATTGTGCTCATTCTTAAGACGACATTAAGGAACAATTCGAGCACAAAAAGATCCGTGTAGAGTTGGCTAGTAAGAATGAGAGCTTAAGTTTAGCTCTTCAGACTTCAAAGGATAGAACACTGTTCCTTGAAGAAAAGACAAAATTTCTTGAGAAGAATCCTCAACAGAACTCCTCTTCTTTCTCAACCAAGATCTCTCCCAAGAGTTATAAGAAGCAAAAGAAGTGGTTTGTTGGTTAACTTGCTCAAACAATGAATGTAAATCATGCACAAGGAGTGAACATCAAAGAGAACAATAAGAAGAAGAAGCTGGAACCATTCATGTTCTGTATAACAGGGTTTGCTAGCATTATGGTCAAAACGGACATGTTATCCATGACTGCAAGAAGAAGAAGGATGCTAATTATGCTAATGAAACTGTTCTTAACCCTAAATTTGTGTGCAGGGAAACATTCATAAGAACAATTCTAATGCTCCACCCAAAAAAGAAAACCTTATCCGGGTTCAAAAAACTTAAGTTGCTTTGTGTAGGTTGAAGTGAAGAAAGAAGATATGTGGTACATTTACAACAGGTTCTCCTGCCACATGACTGGAAACAAGAGAACAATGTCTTCTCTTCAACATCCCCAGTGAGGCAACATTTCCTGGAAAGACAAGAGCACAAAAACAATTATAGGGGAAAGAAATGTTAAACTCAATGACCATGTGAAGGTGAGAAATGTCAACCTGGTGAGTCCATTAGGATTCAAATTACTTAGTGTTTCCCAACTTTGTGATCAAGGTATAATGAGGTAAGGTTTACTACTACTGATTGCAAAGTTCTTAATAGTAAGGGATAAGGGGAACTTGATCCTAAAGGACAAAAGGTTTGAGAACATTTATGTTGTCTACCCTTTTTTCGTTCATGAGGAAAGAATTTGTCCTAAGGGAGGACTTTGTCTATCCTCTATCAAGGATAAATCCTCTCCGTGGCATAAAAGACTAGGTCATGCTAGCATGGATCTCATTCATAAGATGCAAACAAAGGAGTTGGTAAGAGTTCTCCCTCATATCAACAAAGAAAGAATATAACTTTGTTCTCATTGTGTTATGGTAAGCAAGTAAGAACCTCTTTTAAGTCCAAGAATCGGGTATAAACTTATCAACCTCTTGAACTGATTCATATGGACTTGTGAGGATCCATGTGTGTCCAAAGTATTGGTGGAATCAAGTACATACTTGTTCTTGTTGATGACTATCCTTGCTTCACTTGGATGATCTTCATAAAATCCAAGAATGAAGTGTTTATCCGCTTCAAGGAACTTGTTCCTTTGATAGAAAGGGCCAAAGATCTTCCACTGAAAGCAATTTGTTTCGATCATGGAACTGAATTAAAAAACAAGGACTTTATAACCTTTTACAAGAGAAATGGAATCGAGCACAACTTCTCTTCTCCTTACACTCCTAAACAGAACGGAGTTGTCAAGAGAAAGAACAGAATACTGGAAGATATGGCCAGAACCATGATAATATCTAGTAATCTCTCTCAAGAGTTCTGGTTCGAGGTAGTCAACCCCTTTTGTTACATTCTTAATAGGGCTATGCTTCGTTCCTTAATTGGGAAAATCCCCTCTGAGTGCTAGAAAGATAAAACCACAAACATCTCTCATTTAAGGGTTTTTGGTTTCTAGTGTTTTGTGCTAAATGTAGGTACAAACAAACCTGCAAAGTTTGATTCCAAGAGTTGTGAAGGTATCTTTGTAGGTTACACACCTAAGATTAGTGCATATAAAGTAATCAACAATCGCACTAAGAAGGTTGTTGAAAGTTTTCATGTTGAAATCAACGAATATCCTAGTAAGGGTGAAGGGAACACTATTCCCACATCTGGTGTGCATTCTGATGATGATGGTCCACCTTTGAAGTCATTTCATGTGATTCCACTAACTCAAGATCAACCTCAAGCTATTCCAAATGTTAATTCTGATCATTTGGATGCTTTAGTTGATGAAGAAGACGAGCTAATAAATCCCTTTATTGAGGTGTATCTTGAAGAGAACACTGTTCCCATAACATCTCCGTCATCTGGAATGCTTGTTTCCAACAGATAAAAAAGGATAATCTTAGATCCTGTAAGGTGTGGCTTTGAAGATCAATGCTATTATGCTATCAATGCTTTTCTTTCTCTTCCAGAACATCAATGAAGCATTGAAGGATGAACATACTTGGATATTTTTGTATGAATTTTGGTATGTTCTCGACTCCTTTGACTCACGCAGCAACTTGGATATTTTTGTATGAATTCTGGTTTTGTTCAAATTCTTTGTGAAAATACAAGTGCTATTAACATTTCTAAAAATCTTGTGCATCATTCTAGAACCAAGTATATTGATATGAGACATCATTTTCTTAAAAAACGTATTGAGAAAGGGAATATTATTCTAGATCATTGTAGAACTAAGGATCAAATTGCTGATATATTTACTAAATCCTTGAATAGATAACCCTATAAGAATCTAAGGTTGCTGCTTTGATCAAATTGCTTAAGCGTGTTTGTGTTATCCAATTCTCTTGATTGTCTAGACTTGTTCCTTTGACGTGTTTTCTTGACTTGTACTGGATTGAATTGTGCGTTATGGAGGCCTCACATATAAGGTAATATTTCTCCTAAAGCATGCCACAATTCTTGGATTTATAAGTGTGTATTTTGAGTTGATTGTAAAATAAAGTCTTCTTTTGTTAGCCTAAAAGTCAACAATCTAATCATATTTTTTATCCTAACATCACAAGTTGAAATGATGATTATGTATTAATTTGTTCCTAAGCCAGAATACTTGATCTTGATTTCCTAAGAAACTCCTTTAATCCACATCTGGGAATCAAACTTGTGGGGACAAAAGAGTCTACCTTGGTTTATAACATGGGTATGTATTCTTCATTACTATAAGAACATTGTTCTTTACACAATATGTGTCCATGTCATACTTGTTCCATAGTACTATAACAAATGTTAAGGTTCTAAGGAGATTGCTCTACGAACATAACATTGTTCTTTTGTCTCCAACAACTTCTTTTTCTATAGAGTTTTCCAGCTCTCGAGGCAATGATGAGTTATCTGCGAGTGCTTTGTGATTGATTTCACCAAATTTGATTGGTTTGTGGCCTGTTTGAAGTTTCCTTTTGTGGTAACGACTATTTTTGGTAAAGAATAATTAGTTAAGCCGTCTACTCCAGTATTCCGGATAGAAATCTTCATTAGTTCTTTTATGGAAACTTTTGTATGCAACGACCGGATTTGTTTATTGCTTGAAGAGATTGGAGGTGTTATATAAGGAAACAGGCTGATGCAAGTTCTCTCACCGCCTTGTATTCCAGAATTTCCTTGCTAAAGCTGCTCAAGCTCTCTGTTATCTTCATAACTACAATGGCCTCAAGCAAATCTTTCTCCATGTCCAAAGAAGAGCTCTCTATGCTCGAAGTTTTCCACAAACAGAAGGCTTCCTCCTCAGCCTCTCAATCACTAGCCCTAGCCCCCACTCCCTCCAAATCCATGGAGGATACAACAATGGAAGGATCATCATAACACACACCTCTCCCGACAACGAGACCATTGGTGTTGAGCAACTTTCCACTCCTCTCAGTTCTCCTTCTAGGACGAAGGATTCTCAACTGGTGGCAGGGCGCCTCAAAAAGTGAGGTGCCTAGTCCCTTGCTTTGAGGACTACAGAGGTGTGGAAGAAGAAGAGCCAAAACCAAAGAAAGCAAAGAAGGAACCCTCCAAGAGAAAAGGCAAGGCTCCCATGACTTCTCTTGATCTTCTCATGTTTCTCTCCGGTGGATGAACAATTCGCCACAAGAGGAATCATCTCTCCCCTCATCATTGGAGAGGAATTCTGGTATCAAGAGATGTCCTCAGAGGAATAGTCCAGGTTTGGAGACACCATCAACAACTTCTACTCTCTTTCTCAACGTCAGGAGTAGGATAAGCTCATCGCTGAGCCATTTGCTATGAGCGACGACTTTGTACGTCTGTTCTACTCAGGGATTTTGTATGTTAGGTCCAAAGAGAACGCGTCGGCATCTGACATCATTGTGCATTAGGAAAATAATCTGATTCCTCTCAATGCAAAAATGAGAGCCCATTATCTTGGTGTTCAAACAGGGAAAGGCTCCAACGTTCTCTTCGTGATCTATACTACTTTTAGTTTTGATTATGATAAACAGCTTGTTATCTCATGTTCTTTCAAGTATATATTGTAGGTATAAAGAACATATCAAAGCTTCAATCAAAGTCCAACATCTGAGATCAAGAGACCAAGATAATGTGCTTCCGGTCAAGAACTAGAGAACATATTCTGTTGAACCCTGATCAACAGAATAAGGTCTTCAAATGACTAACAAACTGAAGCAGATCTTTCATTTTAACTTCTACGCATATCTTATGATCCATAGAGTTAGTCGTGAAGTTCATCTTCCATCAAGAACTGAAGACAAGATCGTCGACGCCAAAGGAACAGTTTCCTTCAAATTTGCAATTAACACGAGCATTCGAATGAGGAGGGTATTTGATTGCTCGCTTATGGAAGGTCTTAGGAATAGTTATCCATTTATATTAGTTGTAATTCCGACCAAATTCCGTGTAACTGAGTTGTGTCTTTAACCGAGAGCTATTTATGGTAACAAATCAAATCAAGGAGTTTGAATTTAAACGTTACAAGACTCAGTTCCTGAAACGTTTATATACGACTCATTATCCTTCATTCTACCTTATCAATTTCCAAAAGAAAGAGAAAAGAAGTAGAAGGTATTGATTGTTGTTCAGTAATGAGAACAAGTTAAGCCGTGTTCTGTCATTATTGTTCTTACAAGTTCAGAAATTTCTAATGTGTCTAGGATTAAGCTGCGTGTTCTCCTAAACGTTGTACTCAATTGATCAATATAAATAGGCTTTGAAGTCATTTCGAGAAAAAAGTAGTGGATTTTCTCCTAAATAACTTATTGGTTATCAAAGGTTCTCACTCTACAAAATAATGTTCTCGTACATTTATTATTAATTCTGCTTTTTAAGAAACGTGACTTGGTTAAATTGTGTTCCTTAGATATATTCTAACACAACTCGACAGGATTTCCACTAGATTGTTGTTTTTGTTGTTCTACGTAGGGTTGTGAACGGGCCAGAGACCGGACCGGACCGGACCGAACCCGAATCTCATAAAAAAACCCGGACCGAAGACCGGACCGAAAATTTTCGGGTTGGGTTGGTCCGGGTTCGGTCCGGTCCGGTCCGAGCCGGGCAAAACCCGAACGGCCCAATTTCAAAAAAGACAATTGTTTAATGCTTTATAATTTAAAGTTTAATGCATTATTTAAGTTTAAATAATGCATTTAATCAATTAATTTCCTATAAAAACTCGAACGACCTACAATTAGGCAAGCTAAACAAGTAATAAAATGTCAAAAGCATATAAATAATAATATTTTATAGTTCAACATGATTCAAAATACGTAAAATATGTTCAAAACAACTTAAGTTAATAAATACTAAATAGTCCACATGTAACAAATGTTCAACATGATTCAAAACATGTAAAGATGGTAAGATATGCAACAATTATAATAACTATTTTCTTAAATCAGTCTACCCGAACACGAACCCGACCCAACCCAACCCGAAACCCGAAATTCAAAAAAACCCGACCCGAAATTACTTCGGTCCGGTCTTTTCGGTCTGGTCCGGTCCGGATTTCGGGTTAAGCCAACTATGCCCAGCCTTAGTTCTACGTCATCCAACAAATATGAAAGTTTAACGTCAGTAATATAATGTACATTCACTAGGAATTAGTAGTTGGTAGACGTGCGATTCATCCAAAACTCATATATTAGGGTACCTGAATAACAAAATTAGAGGCTGCATAAATTACCTATTTTGTCCTGGCGTAAGATCTCAGTAGTTACGATACATTAGGAGGCCCATAAGGCCCAAATTGCCCTATTTTATCTATTAAGAGAATCAGTCTTTTAATTAGGATTTGATTTGGTTAGTTGCACATATCTAGTTTTCTGCATGTATTATATATACGTACTTTTCATCAAGAATACACATATCTAGTTAGATTAGCTGGTTAAGAATTATTATGTGCATAATAATTCTTAACCAGCTACTCTAACTAGCAGAGTGGTAAAAGAGGGTCGAATCCCGCAAGGAGTCAGGTGTTCAGTTCTTGTGTAATTAATCTAATCAACTTTCTAATCAAATAGGGGAAAATGATTGAATGCAACTAAACTCACAATTGTCTGGAAAACAATAATGGGAAAACACTCTATTCAACAAGTATCCACACAACAGAATGATTGATTGATCATTGACTTCTAATTACTATCGGGTTCATCCTAATATTTGTATTCTATAGTTGTCATAATTCGTGTTCTTATATAGTTAATAGTCCAACAAGTCCTAATAACCCTTACTTAACTACATCCCTGGAACTATCAAGGTTTAATTATTAAGCAGCAATGAACTCAGGAATAGATAGGTGCATGCAGTATTAATGACTCAATGTCGATATTTAACACACAATCAACTCTCCGTACAATGACAACCCCAACTAGGTCATGTATTGATTTGCTACCTATCTATAAGACTCTTAAACTCAGACAAGTCAGACCTAACAATATAAATAGACTTATTTTACCTAGATGATCAGGCCCGACAGGTAAATCACATTCAATAACCAATTAAGATCAAGAGAGATGAAACAACTAGAATATAATTAAGAACCATGATAGAAGTCTTACCATCAAATCATCTGTTGGTTTCCACAAGTTGAAAAAAGTAAATGGAACTACTCTTGCCTCATTCTAAAAGAACATAAAACTAGATAATGTGTAAACTGTAGATCATAGGGTGGAGGCAAAACTCTAACCGTATTTATTAACCTAAACAATAGAAGACTAATGCTAAAAAGGCCAAGCCCGAGCTCCATCAAAAAGTAAGCAAAAGGTCCAAAGTGATCTCAATAGAAAAGGCTTCTTGAAGCTCTCAGCCCAACACACACGGTCGCGCATATGACGGCGCGGTCGCACCTAAAATGAAATCGCCACTCTGACTTGCGAATAGTGGCGCAGTCGCGCCAGGTCCTCTGCATTCCTGCGCGGTTGCGTCCTTGTGTGCACGATTGTACTTTGTCCCTTTGGAAACCTTCTTTTTGTTCTTCTCTTGAATGCATGTAATCTTCGTTAATAACACCTTTGCTATGCGAGGTCAGAATTACAGTAATATGATCCATAATCATGCCAAATTACGTCTAAATGATGTTAAGGACCACTTGTTGGGCTATTGACAGGCATTAAACGGTCGTTGGCCCTATCAAAGATAATCCAACTAAACAATCCACTAGTGAAGTGGTATGTCCGAGTCGAGTCCCAAGGGAGCCAGAACGATAGCTTATTTCAATTGTGTTACCTAGTCGTAACTAGGGGGGATTTGTGTGTAAAAACTAATCTAGCAATAGTAAAACGTAAATTGTTGGATTTTCTAAACTTATAACGATGGAAATCTCACTCTTTTAGTATCAGCGCATTATTCTTTTGGAAAGTTGATCATCGAATTCTATAAAAGTTATGTTCTTTAAATAAATAATTTAGTTGTCTTACTCTTTGTTCGTAAATAGCAACTAGTCCAAATAGTCCTAGAAACCCTTGTTGTAAGAAATAACCAAAGAAATCCTAAGGTTCAAAAGCGCAACAGCATAAAGATCAAAGATAAGTAGGTCTATGCAATACCATTGGCAAATCGCCGATACTCGACACAGGTTTATAATCTCTACAAAAGAAGCACTCGCAAATAGTCTATGCTAATTCTGATTGCTACCTAAAAGACAAGATTTTTCAAATCGAATTATCAAGCCTAGCGATATGAATGAATAATAATCAACCTAGTTTCGAACCTAGATAAAATCAAGATCAATCAATGACAATAAACACAAGAGAATATAAAATAATGCTGAAAATATTATTAGAACATAAACATAAGAATTCTCACAAACAATTCCTAGAATAATGGCTTCAACCTAAGAGTGAACTAATAGGAACTTAGACAAACATAGCCAAGAGAAAACAATACATAATAATGGATGAACTAACCAAGGATGAAGGTAGAAGATGGCACAAAGGTGTGAGCTTTCTTCTTCGCTGCTGAATTTCTAAGAACTAATTTGTGAAAGTGGTAAAAGATCCCCTTAACCTAATTTCTAAGGGTTTATATAGTGTCTAACCAAAAAAAGATAAAATAACTGAAAATAAAAGATAAAATAGTGAAAACTGATAGAATATCGGACTTGGATCTGCAATTGGGTCGTGTCCGTCACCGTGATCTCGATCGAGACATGTGAGTCTCGGTCGAGACTTTGTCCCAGTTCCTCAGATTCCGCGTGGCTCTCGATCGCTACTTCCAAGTCTCGGTCGAGACTTTTATGTCGAAGCCAAATCTCGATCGAGACATTTGGGTCTCGGTCGAGACTTTCATGTCGAGGGTAAATCTCGATCGAGACATTTGGGTCTCAATCGCGACATTTTCTTCGTAGCTCTTCTCGTCGTGACACCTCCTCTCGCACTGTCTTTGGCCTTCTATAAGCTTCCGAGGAAGCTCGGCTTCGCCTCTCAGCTTCTCCATGGGTGTAGGTTGTGGTAGTCTTCTTTCTAGCTCCGTCCCAAATGCACTAGAGGTGAGTACAAACGGGATCTCCATAATAGAACCACAAAACAATGCTTATGAGCATCCCGCAAATCCATAAGTGAACATCATACCGGATTCTGGGAATACCACTCAATAAGCACCTAAACACCACTAATCCTAAGCTAATAGTCGCTAGTTAACACCATATAATAAGCTCTTATCAAACCTCCCCACACTTAAACCTTGCTTGTCCTCGAGTAAGCAAAATAAAACTCACTCCTCCTAAAAAGCACAAAGGTCTACAGTAAGTGTAGAGAAAGTCTGCTAGCGACTATACTTCAAAACTCCAAGTGTATCGAGCACTAACCTAACTCCGATCTATCTCCTTATATCTCCGAGATGTCCTACCCAAAACCCTCCTTATTTCTCCACTTCATATGTCACTACTCCAATACAATAGTAAAATCGAACAAGTGGTGTGCGTTTAAGCACATGTGGAATTCTTAATCTCCTCTAAGGGTAAGGTTACATAAATATGACATAATAAGGATAAAATCCAGTCTCCCACTCGTTTATACACTTCTTATTCATCCTTTTCGAGTAATGTCCTAAACCACTAGATAAATGGATCAATCCACAAGTCACAACCACCAATCCTAATTTAAAAATTCTGCATAGTACAACCACAACAATATGCATCAAACTCTAAGAAATAAAAATCTAATCCTAGAATCTAACACAACCGCCGATAATATGCAGCAAAACTAATAAACTAATGGAATGGTAAGCATGCAAACTGTGGATAACAATAAGCTCATAAATAGAGAGATAAAAGGCCAAAACTAACTCCTTATCCCTCCTTGGTGAATCCTAGAACCCGAGACATCCTTCAACTCCCTTCTTATGTCTAATGCGCCAATAGATATGCAATCAATAAATCAATCACAAAACAAAGTAAATCCGGCGCCCTTTCAGGTTTTCACCAAATTCTAAGTGGTAGGAACTTTTCTTTTCTTCTTTTATTTTTCAGGCACCAACCTTTTCCTTTTCATCCATTTTTGCTTGCCTGGTTTTTATTCTTTTAATTTTTCCGTATTTTTTTTGATTTTTTCGTTTCTTTTTCGATTATTTTTCGTAATTTTTTGAATTTTATTTTATTTTATTTTTTTAAAACAAAAAATAATGCAAGAGTTCAAGAAAGGATAAATCCGGTACAACAGCAGAATAACAAGGCACTAGCAAAAAACACCTAACAAGTCAACTCCTCTCCCCACACTTGAATCGCGCATTGTCCTCAATGCAGCCAAAGAGGACACCTAAAAAGGGAAGAGGAAGAAAACACCCCGATCTACCATCGTCGTCGTCGAAGGTAGTGTCGTGTCGCGGTCGAGATTTGGTGGTCGCGATCGCGAAAACTCTACTGGGACGATATCTCGATCGTGATGCATTGGTCGCGATCGCAACATGGGCAGTTTCGGGAAGTTGTGTCGGTTTTACTTCTCCAATGGCTTCCTTCCTGCTGGCTCCGCGGGTTTTCCTAAAAACAACAAAAACAAAACAAACTAATGGGATTAACGTTAGTAAAAGTCCCTCGGGTTGCCTCCCGATCAACGCCTTAGTTAACGTCGCGACACGACGTACTGCTCAACGTAATTCAGCCATGTTCACTTGATCCCTTCCGGATCGCATCTTCTAATAATAACTTTTTAAACCATGGATGGAAAGGTTTGAACCTTAGACCATTTTCCTCTTTTACCACCCATACTTGCTTGGGCTTCTTTTCCTTTTTGCTCTCCCCACTCTTATTTTGGCTTTAGCCTTTGCTTTTGCTTTTGCTTTCTTGGCAATCTGCACAACAACTTTAGCAGTTTCTTTTCCTGTGTGGTTAGCGAGGTGGGGCCACTGCCCAAAACAACATTTGATCCTAGATCGGGAATTAATAACATCATTTATGCAGAATACTGAGCTATCATCCAGGGGTTGTGTCGCAGTCCCAAATATATTAAAGTTAACAACATCCCCATCAAAATCGAGCGTAAGCGCCCCAGTATCTAGATCTAGCTTAGTTTTGGTTGTCCGCATAAAAGGTCTACCTAGAAGGACAGGTGTAGCCTGCGTATCATGTTTATCATCTAGCACATAAAA
Organism: Phyllobates terribilis; assembly: GCF_046119375.1. NCBI lineage: Eukaryota > Metazoa > Chordata > Amphibia > Anura > Dendrobatidae > Phyllobates > Phyllobates terribilis. The sequence continues at coordinate 9,328 of NW_027368349.1, read as the reverse complement.
GTCCGCAGGAAATATAAGATTCTCTACCTTAACCAACACATCTTCGACCAACCCTCTCGGGTAAATCGTAGACCCGTCTGCTAACTGAAGCACAACCCCTGTTTTACTCATAAATCCTAATCCTAATGATTCGTACAATGAGTATGGCAAAACGTTAATAGAAGCTCCCAAATCTAGCATGGCTCTATCAATTCTAGTTTTACCTATAGTGCAAGGGATACTTACCATACCTGGATTCACGCGCTTGGTAGCTATCTTTCGTTGGATGGCCGCAGACACCCTTCCGCTTACCTGAACCTTCTTCCTTCCGTGCAGCTTCTCATTCCACTTCGTAGTGCAAAGCTCCTTTAAACGTGTAGCATAATGAGGCATACTCTTGATGCGTTGGAGAAGAGGGATGTTCGCCTTACACTTGGCGAGCTTCTTGAAGATCTCATCGTTATCCCGAACATCATCTTCTAGAAGTCGCGGTCGAGACAAAGAGTCGCGGTCGAGACATTTTTCGGAAAAATTTTCGTATTCTGGATCACCGCCTTCTCGATCAAGAGTTTGGAGTCGCGATCGAGATTTCTCCTCGGGGCTAAAGTCTCGGTTGAGACTTTCTTGTCTCAGTCAAGACATCTCTGCAGCCTCTTCCTCCTCGTTCTTTACAATGTCCTTTTGCTCTCCTAGCGTCGAGATTACACTCACATTCTCTCTTGGTGCTGCTACGGATTGTGATGGCAACTTCCCCGATCTTTGTTGTTGAAGGTTATTGACCGCTTCCTCTATTTGAGCCGCTGTTTTTCTAAACTCCTTATGCTAGACTCCGTCGTTTGGACATGGGCTGTAAAGTGTTTGGTCAAGGACTCGAGCATCTCCTTCAGGGATGGTTAGTCGGCTTTTGGTGGGTATGGCGCACGGTATTGGTTGTTGTATTGATACGGCCTATTCTGCGCCCCAGACGAGTCTCCCCATCTAAATCCAGGATGATCGTTATCTCTCGGATTGTAGTTGTTCTCTCGCTGATTGTAGTTATTGTTGTTGTTTTCATAGCAAGGTCGGGGAGGTCCGAAACCTCCTACGGAGTGTACTTCAGCAATGATCTGGTCCTGGAGTTGCGGGCACATGTCGGTAGGATGACTCTCGTCCGCACAAATACCACATACTCTCGCAGGCTTAGAATTTCCGATGGTGAGGTTCTTGATCATACTCTTTAGTTCCGCTATCTCGGTTTTCCACTCAGGCTCTCGGAGCTCACATCATTAGCTCCTTTTCTTGCGTACGTTCTTCCGAAGCTTCTCGTTCCTTCCAAGATCTCATTCAATCGTGCTCTAGCTTCGGCGGGAGTCAAATTCAGCACACTCCCATTACACGCAGCATCTACTAATCTCCTCTCATTGTCTAGCAACCCATTATAGAGGTGGGTCACCAAATCCTTCTCCTCAAACCTGTGAAACGGGCAGCTCGCACACAATCTCGCGAAACCTCTCAACATAATCATACAGTGTCTCGTCGTCCTGCTGCTCCACCATTGCTATCGCCCTTTTCAACGCAACCGCCTTCTTGGACGGGAAATACTTACTGAGGAAAGCTTTATGAAGCTTCTCCCATGTGTCGATACTTCTGGTGGGTAGCAAGTAATACCACTGACGCGCGCTGTCTTTCAACGTGAGATCGAAAGCTCTCATCTTGATTTGCTCATCGACGATGTTACTCGGCTTGCTACAGCTGCTGATGTCGTGGAACTCACTGAGATGCATGACCGGGTCCTCCTAAACCAGGCCATGGAACTTTGGCAGCAAATTGATGAAACCGGTCTTTCACTCGAACGTGACGCCGGCATTCAGGGCAGGTAGCGTCACTCCTAGATTTTGTTGCGTTAGATCAGGGTCTATATGCTATCGCAACGTTCTGTCCACCATTAATTCAATCGCTAGATTCTGCAGGGATTGTCGCAGATTCCGCAAGTGCATCCGCTCTATCTTTGGAATAAAATCAAGTAAATCTGAATTAGTAGCGCGGGTGTGGACCATAAGATAGGTCTACACCAAGATAACACAAAGAAAAACAAACTATAACAGTTGGCTCCCCGGCAACGGCGCCAAAATTTGACAGGAGTTAAACGGTCGTTCGCCCTATCAAAGATAATCCAACTAAACAATCCACTAGTGAAGTGGTAAGTTGGAGTCGAGTCCCAAGGGAGCCAGAACGATAGCTTATTTCAATTGTGTTACCTAGTCGTAACTAGGGGGGGTTTATGTGTAAAAACTAATCTAGCAATAGTAAAACGTAAATTGTTGGATTTTGTAAACTTATAACGATGGAAAGCTCACTCTTTTAGTATCAGCGCATTATTCTTATGGAAAGTTGATCATCGAATTCTATAAAAGTTATGTTCTTTAAATAAATAATCTAGTTGTCCTACTCTTTGTTCGTAAATAGCAACATAGTCCAAATAGTCCTAGAAACCCTTGTTGTAAGCAATAACCAAAGAAATCCTAAGGTTCAAAAGCCTCAACAGCATAAAGATCAAAGATAAGTAGGCCTATGCAATACAATTGGCAAATCGCCGATACTCGACACAGGTTTATAATCTCTACAAAAGAAGCACTGGCAAATAGTCTATGCTAATTCTGATTGCTACATAAAAGACAAGAATTTTCAAATCGAATTATCAAGCCTAGCGATATGAATGAATAATAAATCAACCTAGTTTCGAACCTACATAAAATCAAGATCAATCAATGACAATAAACATAAGAGAATATAAAACAATGCTGAAAATATTATTAGAACATAAACATAAGAATTCTCACAAACAATTCCTAGAATAATGGCTTCAACCTAAGAGTGAACTAATAGGAACTTAGACAGACATAGACAAGAGAAAGCAATACATAATAATGGATGAACTAACCAAGGATGAAGGTAGAAGATGGCACAAAGGTGGGAGCTTTCTTCTTGGCTACTGAATTTCTAAGAACTAATTTGTGAAAGTGGCAAAAAATCCCCTTCACCTAATTTCTAAGGGTTTATATAGTGTCTAACCAAAAAAAGATAAAATAACTGAAAATAAAAGATAAAATAGAGAAAACTGATAAAATATCGACTTGGATCTGCAATTGGGCCGGGTCCGTCACCGTGATCTCGATCAAGACATGTGACTCTCAGTCGAGACTTTTTCCCAGTTCCTCAGCTTCGGCGTGGCTCTCGATCGCTACTTCCAAGTCTCGGTCGAGACTTTTATGTCGAAGCCAAATCTTGATCGAGACATTTGGGTCTCGGTCGAGACTTTCATGTTGAGGGTAAATCTCGATCGAGACATTTGGGTCTCGGTCGAGACATTTTCTTCGTAGCTCTTTCTCGTCGTGACACCTCCTCTCGGACTGGTCTTCGGTCTTCTATAAGCTTCCGAGGCAGCTCGCTTCGCCTCTCAGCTTCTCCATGGGTGTAGGTGTGGTAGTCTTCTGTCTACCTCCGTCTCAAATGCACTAGAGGTGAGTACAAACGGGATCTCCATGATAGAACCATAAAACAACGCTTATGAACATCCCGCAAATCCATAAGTGAACATCATACCGGATTCCGGGAATACCACTCAATAAGCACCTAAACACCACTAATCCTAAGCTAATAGTCGCTAGTTAACACATATAATAAGCTCCTATCAGCTATACTCTAGATATCGCCTATCAGAATATTTTCTCCATTCTTCATCATAATTATCATGGTATCACAACCACGTGTAGGTTTTGACTTTCGTCTATATGAATGGATCAAGTAGCTTTGATCGGCTAACACTTATAAGAAATTAGCTCGATCAACTCGCTTAAGTGTTTTAAATATATGAAAGTTGAAAACACATTTAAGCTAGTCTAATCTCCAAGATAAACACAACAAGCTAGTAAGCTAGTGTGTTAGAGTTGTGGAAGGGTGATTAGCTACAATACTTTGAACTGAAAACTGTTAGATGATAAGTTCGGCTCAAATGCAAGATTTCCCAAGGTGAGAACCCTAAGCTTCTACTAATCTCAGAATAAAACTCACCACTAATTAGATGATATTAATCAAGAGTAATTACAACGATTCGTAACACTCTCTCTCAACACAATCAATACAAGTGATCCTCTCTACACTCAAGATGATTTAGACCGTATACTAACTTCACGCCACCTTGGCTAAGAGTAGCTTTCCTCTAGCTAATACTCTTACCAATCCGATCTTGCTTTCTCCTCTCAGCAAGTGAGGTTTTCCCTAACCACTCAGCTCTCTAGCTTTCTCTCTAAAGCCTTTATCTCTCTTTGCTCTTCTCAGCTCGTGTGCCTAACATCACCTATTGCACAGATTTATAGCATTTCAAAACTTTTTCTCCAAGTAAAGCAAATCCTATAATCTATGTCAATGAAGAAGTCCATGTTGGCAATCCGTGTGACCAATCCTTCCATGAAGCGCATCAACGATTCCACACGCATTTGTGTTTCTTCTCTAGAGTAACCGTTTTGTCCACGTTGGCAATCCTCTCCATACCAATTGTGCTTACTTAATTTGTCCAGCTTGGTTATCCCTGTTCATCACTATCCATAGGTAGAAATCGCACATTCTACTATCCTTAGCTTCTTGGTCTTCCCTTCACTGCGCCTGAATTCTCTACGCGCTGGTGTAGGATTCCTCCGTAGGTAGAGATGGGCTGGTTGCGGAACCACCGGTTCCTGGAAATCAGGAACCGGGACCGGCTATGCCTAGGAATCGCCGGTTCCCCGGATCCAGAACCGCCGGTTCCGGTTCCGAACCTTGGTTTTTCTAGTTAAAAAAACATTATTATTTTTTTTTAATTAATTTTGCATTGAACCGCCGGTTCCCGGTTCCGTAAAAATAGGAACCGGGAACGGAAAACCTCCGGTTCCATGCCGGTTCGCCGGTTCCGGTTCCAAAAGTTCCATCTCTATCCGTAGGTGACAAATGTTGTTTAGTACAACGTTGACAGTGGTTCTTAATGCCTTTTAGAAGCAAAAGAGAAGAGATGTAGGGGTAATTTGGCACTCGGAGTTCATACGGAACATTGCACCATTTTGGAGGAAATTACCAAGTGGAGGCTGAAACTGGGCAGTGGCGCGACCGCGCATAGCCTCAGTAATGCGCACGCGACCATGCGCTATACCGGACCACCGCGTATTCATTGTCCGGGAACAACTGAGACATGGCATGACCGCGCCGAGTATGGCGCAACCGCGCCTTTGCTGGGTCGAACACTTGGATGGGCCTTACGAATTGTTGTTTGTTGTGGGCCTTTTCTCCTATCATTTCTAGGTTTTGAGTGTAGTCCTTGGATATATAATACTTAGGTCCGTCTCCATTTGGATTATCAATTGTTCTTATCACTTTTCTACGTACTTTGATATTATGCTTCACTAGTTCATTTTGCATTTCGTTGAATCATCGAAACTTTCAGATCAGCCTGGTTTGTAAGACATTCTACCTTTGTTCTAGTTCATGATTTGAATTGTTTCTTCTCTTGTGATTGATTGTTTATTGATAAAACTTTGACTATCTAGACTGGCCATGTAGGTAGATTAGATTGATTCATTATTGCTAGGTTTAGGTTTATCCTAGTTGGAGAACCTATCCATTAGGTAGCATAAACAATCACTAGGACTAGTTGACCTTGATATTATAGGGAATTGAATTCATGATTAATATCAATCTTGGATCAAGGATATTTGGTGCACTTATTCATTCCTGAACTTCCTGCTGCTATTTTGTATAATCTTGATAGTTTTAGGGTTATAGACTAGTTAGAGATGTTGGGACTAGTTTGAGCAATAGTGACATTTGAACATGATTTAGGACAATTCACATGGACTGGTGAACTTAGGGAAAATATATTATAAATGATCAACCTGCTAATCGGTTGTGTGGATGTTGATTGAACGAAGTGTGTTTTATTAGATATTATTTACTCGATTTATTAGTTAGATTAATCCATCAAAAAAATTCTTTGGTTACTAAATTGGCAATCATATAATCTGCATAAGAATTGAATTCCCTGACTCTTTGTGGGATCGACCCCTTCTTGCCACTCTGAGAGACAATGCACATGCCTGGTATGATCACCTACCGGAGAGGTCTCCAGCTGGGAGAAGCTAAACAGAGTGTTTCTCAATAAATACTTCCCAACTTCAAAGGTCAACCCGCTTAAGAGAGAAATCTCACACGTAGTGCAGCGAGAGGAGGAAACCCTTCACAACTATCTGGGGCGGTTCAATTGGTTGGTTGCAAGCTGTCTTTTCATGGATACGATGAAGAAAATTTGGCAATCTTCGTAATCAACGGGCTGCTCAATTCAGAAAGAAGGATGATGGGTGTCGCATGTAGCGGAAACATTTATCACAGAAGTGATGAGGAAGCCATGGAGAGACTGCACTATATGGTGGAAAGCACCAGGAGCTATGAAAGAGCCAACTCCATAGAGAAACGAGAGAGAAGGACAAAATCCGCAGATAAGGCAGATGAAGGTGCCATGCCACCCCCCCCCCCCCCCCCATTTACAAAATGGCAAGCAGAATGTCCGCGCAACAGTGCTAAGAAAAGGAAAAAACTAGACAAGGCCCCTATGACGGAAGAGAAAGACATTGTTGTAGAACCACAGGCGCGACCACACCCTAACACGCGCGACCGCGCATGAGTTTCTGAGGATCCGCGCGACCGATCTCAAGAGTCGTGCGACCGTGCCAAGGCGGTGATTTTTCCGGAAGTTAGTGCGCGATCGCGCCATACCACGCGCGACTGCGTCACTGTGTCTGAGGATGAGCGCGACCATGCCTCTACCTCGCGTGATTGCGTCGATGTTACTGAGGGTCTGTACGACCGCCCCCATACGGAGCATGACCGTGTCACCCCTGCTGTTGACATGGAGCACTCAAAATCAACACAACCTACACCATCTCCCAATGACGCAGAGGAGATAGATGATCCAAGAGGTGATTTCAGGATGCGCCAAAGCAACTATGTGTGCCCAATATTTCCACCACTCGGATCCCTGAAGCCTCCAGCACCTTTCCTTGAAGCACTAACAAATACAAGGAGGCCAGAAAACGACAAGGAATTGTTCGAGATCTTTAGCAAGTGTGAGGTGAAAATTCCGCAGTTGAAGCTGATCAAGAGTGTCCCTCGATATGCCAAGTTCTTGAAAGAGTTTTGCACGGTGGAAAGGAACCAGAGTTTAAGAGCACAACTGAAAAATCATGGTGAGCGAGCAAGTGTAAGTCGCGGTGTAGAGGCGCATGCCCAAGAAGCACAGTGACCTTGGAATGGTAAGCATCCAATGTCGTATAGGTGAGACCCGCTTTGAAAAGCCCATGTCAGATCTAGGTGAATCCATTAATATGATTCCATACTCCTTGTACAAATTGTTAGGATTAGGACCCCTACAGGAAACTGGAATAGTAATTCAACTGGTTGATAGGTCCACGGTATACCACAAAGGAATAGTTGAGGACGTTTTAATTATGGTTGAAAAGCTAATATTTCCTACTGATTTCTTTGTCCTAGATATGGAACATGATGGGCAAGTAGTACCCATATTGTTAGGTAGGCCCTTCATAAGAACAACTAACACTAGGATAAATCTAGCTAGTGGGTCACTAACATTGGAGTTTGATGGAGAGGTCGTTGAGTTCAATATTTTTTATGCTATGGAACATCTTATAGAGGATGCTGCCACTATTTGCTCCCTTGCTATGATTGAATCTGTAGTTCAGGATTCCTTCAACCTAGATGGTAATGATTCTTTAAAATCGGACATAGAAAATAGGGTTTAACCAGGACCTGATGTACATATGATGTTAGAGAATCTTTGTGCAAATGATGTGCATTTGGCCAGTGGGCCCACGTCGCTAACACTGGAGAGAGAGAGATTTATCCCCTCTATTGTGCAGGCACCTAAGATCAAGCTCAAGCAGCTACCGGAACACCTAAAGTAAGCCTTCCTGGGAGAGGGAGACACCCTTCAGGTAATCGTCTCTAGCAATATCGGAGAAGCAGGAAGAAAAGCTGGTGGGAGTGCTAAAGGATAATATTGAGGCACTGGGATGAACAATCGCAGACATTAAAGGAATCAGCCCCGCCACATGTATGCAACACATCTTGTTAGATGAGGGGGGAAACCCCTCTAGACAACCACAAAGAAGGCTAAACCCACCAATGATGGAGGTAGTCAAGAAGGAAGTACTGAAGCTTCTACAAGCCGGTATGATTTACCCAATCTCAGATAGCCAGTGGGTAAGCCCAACGTAGGCCGTCCCTAAAAGGGAGGTATTACGATAGTGGAAAAAAAGTAACACTAGTTAGTCCCAATGAGAGCCCAGACTGGATAGCGAGTTTGTATCGATTACCGCAAACTAAACGCGGTAACCAAGAAGGATCACTTCCCTCTACCGTTCATCGACCAGATGCTCGAGAGATTAGCCCCAAACTAAACGCTATAACCAAGAAGGATCACTTCACTCACCTCCTTTTGAAAAAGGAGGTGAGTTTCGAGCTAACCGGCGAATGCAAGAAGGCGTTCGACAAATTAAAGGCCCATCTTATAGAAGCACCCATCATCAAGGCACCAGATTGGACTACCCCGTTCAAGATCATGTGTGACGCTAGTGATTACGCAATGGGGACAGTCCTTGGTCAAAAAGTAGGAAGAGTTATGCATGTAATCTACTACGCCTCTACCACAATGAATAGGGCACAACGGAACTACTCACCACCGAGAAAGAGTTGCTAGATATTGGTTCTCCCTAGAGAAGTTCAGACAATATTTTTTGGGCACTAAGGTAATCGTCCATACGGATCACGCAACACTCCGGTACCTGATGACCAAGAAGGATTCAAAGCCATGATTCATTCGGTGGACTCTATTATTGAGCGAGTTTGATGTGGAAATAAGGGATGAAAAGGGTGCCAAAAACTTGGTGGCGGACCATCTGAGCAGAATCGTTTAAGATGACACAGAGCCTCGAATTCTAATCCTCGTGGATTTCCCAAACGAAACGTTATACAGACTGTCCATGGTATCGAGCATTATCACGTGCCAGGACCCCGAAGAGGAGATTTTAGCGCTCAAGTCATTCAGACCTTGGTTCCACAGATGTAGTGAACTACATTGTTTAAGGAGAGTTCCTGCCGAATTTCTCTAGATCATAAAGGGACAAGATCAAGCGCAAAAGCCAATTGTACATTTGGGACGATCCATACTTGTGGAAACACTGTGTTGACAGAATTATCCGACGATGTCTCCCAGATAACGAGGTACAATCTGTCCTAACTTTCTTGCATTCACATGCTTGTGGCGGTCACT